>NC_084736.1:79678112-79820612 GCF_033978785.1 Entelurus aequoreus
GAGGGCAACCTCCAGATGTATTATTATAATTTAAATTTCAGTTATTCTAATTCAATAACAGAGCAGCATCTCCTCATCCGGAAACAACAACACCGGAAATGTGTCCCGTGAAAAACCATCCGACCTCTAATAAATAAATGGGTTATACTTGTATAGCGCTTTTCTACCTTCAAGGTACTCAAAGCGCTTTGACAGTATTTCCACATTCACCCATTCACACACTGATGGCGGGAGCTGCCATGCAAGGCGCTAACCAGCAGCCATCGGGAGCAAAGGTGAAGTGTCTTGCCCAAGGACACAACAGACGTGACTAGGATGGTAGAAGGTGGGGATTGAACCCCAGTAACCAGCAACCCTCGGATTGCTGGCACGGCCACTCTACCAACTTCGCCACGCCGTCCCTAACTAAAGTTCTTTGGGTGAATAATGTAAACTCACTACACCGGTATGTTTTAGCGCTTTCATGGCGAGTTTACTGACATATATAAGTAAGAACTTTACACTACTTTATATTAGAAATGGCAACAGTGGAGGATGAATGTCCCATAACAAGAAGATAGAGAAAAAGAAGAAGCTTATCGACTACGGCATATAACAAAGACGGATGCGCACCATTTTTCAGGATTCATGCAGATCCCAAATACAGATCAGAAGGTACCAGAAGGTAAGAAAAGTTGCTTTTGCATAATATTGCGAAACAAAACGCCAGATAATACGTCTTACCTTATACACACACCATAATAATACTCCTATGTTGAAGCACATCAAGCGGTGCAGCTTCATAGCTTACCAAAGTCGTACTAAAACATTTTGTAAAATTTTGGAGCGCCGTGTGTAATGTTCTATATTTTCAACGGAACATGTAAAATGTGGGTGTTGTTTACTTGAGTCATATTGCCATCATAGTGCAGCCTAGACTTATCTCTTATGTTTGACTGCCATCTACTGGTCACACTCATCATTACACCATGTACCAAATAAAATTGCTTCGAGGTCGGTAAGCACAACCAGGGTTATAAGGCACACTGTCGAGTTTTGAGAAGAAAAAAAAAGATTTTAAGTGCGCTTTATAGGGTAAATAGATTTTTTTGACGAGCTTTGCGGAGTCTTTTAAATCTTGGATTTCACAGGTGTCATCTGTATCGCTAATTATTGCCTAATTTTTGCTTGCGCTTTTGGACAGCTTCCGGTTTGTAATGTTCTGTTCCATTCCCTCTCTTAGGCTATAGACACGCTTCTATAAATAAGAAACGAGAAAAAAAACAAACACTTGGGACATATCATCACATCTAATCTCGCGAGATCTTGTAAAACGAAATCTCGCCCCACCCCAAACAGATATGAAATTATTAAAAATAAATGACATAAAAATATATGATCTAAGATTGGTCTGTCGTACACCTTTAAACTGGACATTGTAAAGTCAAGTGAATTGTGTCCGGTAAAGCTGGTAATGGTGTGTTTATTTAACTGAGTCGACAGCTGAAATGATTGTCGATGGTTGGTGCTGACGGATTAAAAGATAATCTTGTAGCTCAAAAAGTAAAAAAAAAAAATGTTAGGGTAAGCTGATATGTCAGATATTCACCTTCAGCTTACAGCTTTGTTCCTAAAAAGTATTTATAAAAAAAACCCTGAGCTATGCTTTTGTTAACGCAGGTCTCTTTGTTGTTAATTTGCATGGTGGCTTGTGGCGTGATGCCAGGATGCAGAGATGGAAGGCAAGCTGCAGGTAAAATGTATATTTAATGAAGAAAGAGCAGGTTGCACCAGCATAGATAAAGCAGTAAGTCAAAAACACGTTCAAAGCAAAAAACAAAGCAGGAACACATGCAGAGTACAAGACTAACAATGAACGATGAACCAAGGCCGTCAAACAGATCAGAAATCAGAATCTGAATCAGAAATACTGTATTAATCCCCGAGAGGAAATTCAAATGTTCAGCACAATCCCATTCAAGAGCAGACAAACTAAAGTTAGCTAAAGAACCCTCTTGGTTGTCAATCTGAGCCAAGTGAACCCGGTGAGGAACCAGCTCCCCAAACAGGGGTAAAGCTGCAGTCAGGCATGCCCAACAGGAAGTGGAATTTAGAAAATAAGAGCGCTGGAAAGGAAAGAATAAACCAAAACACCAATCAAACTGTCATGAGGAATCATATAACAGTGTTTTCAGCGTTTGCTGCTTAAATTCTCTCCTAATTAATGTTACATTTGAAGTTCATTTATTCCGCCAATCCAGGGGTCGGCAACCCAAAATGTTGAAAGAGCCATCCATCCATCCATCCATCCATCCATCCATCCATCCATCTTCTTCCGCTTATCCGAGGTCGCAGACTAAGCAGGGAAGCCCAGACTTCCCTCTCCCCAGCCACTTCGTCCAGCTCTTCCCGGGGGATCCCGAAGCGTTCCCAGGCCAGCCCGTAGACACAGTCTTCCCAGCGTGTCCTGGGTCTTCCCCGTGGCCTCCTACCGGTCGGACGTGCCCTGAACACCTCCCTAGGGAGGCGTTCGGGTGGCATCCTGACCAGATGCCCGAACAACCTCATCTGGCTCCTCTCCATGTGGAGGAGCAGCGGCTTTACTTTGAGCTCCCCCCGGATGGCAGAGCTTCTCACCCTATCTCTAAGGGAGAGACCCGCCACCCGGCGGATCTGTATGCTGGCAGTTGAAGTCATCGGCATAAAGACTGGGGTGTTGGAACACTGGGATGGCTGTTGCGTAGCTGGTGGCTTGTAAATATTGATACATTTTACACCATCAATGCCCACACAATGCCACTCAATTGCTGAATTCCTCGGAGACTGATCAGCAAGGGTCCAATTCCGCTGTTTGTGGACAAACGTAGCAAGGCCATGTTTCCTGCTCAGGACCGATCCGCATACTTGCCAACCTTGAGACCTCCGAATAATCCGTTCATGAATGAGTATATCCGTTCAGCCACCGTGTTCAATGGAGAAGACAGATTTACAAAATTTGCAGGCAGTATACCCCTTCCCCTTCGAGCTGTCCTGGATGAACTGGAATTATTTTTCCAATCATTTTGGAACTTGCAAGCGTACTTCTTCTTCTTACTCGTTGTCGCCATGTCTCTTCTTCGTTCTTCTGCTTCGTCTCTGTTACGTTTTTGGACATTACTACTTGCCGTAGTTTTGAAGCAATGCGTGATGGGAATCCGGATGTTGTGTGTCAGTGTATTAACGTGCCGGCTGGAATAAACACACGCTGAGAAATAGCTCCGTGCCTGCCTACTTTATGGGTTATAGATGAACCTATGGATAACGGAGACATATACAATAGTTTCCTTTTCAGGTGAGAGAGGACACTAAAGGCAGTGCCTTTAAGGCACGCCCCCAATATTGTTGTCCGGGTGGAAATCGGGAGAAATTCGGGAGAATGGTAGGGGCACTGAAATTCGGGAGTCTCCCGGGAAAATCGGGAGGGTTGGCAAGTATGCCGATCCGGCTCGTGTGAAGTTTGGTATCACTAGCCGGTTTTACTTGAATGTAGTCATTTATGTGTTCAAAACTTGGTAACAGTTTTATCTGAAGTCCCATCTCGGTTTTATAAAGAAATGCAATTTGTCAGTGAGCCCACCAGTCAGAGTCTCCTCACTCATATTTACACTGACCACCGTAGCAGGTTTCAGGTAACCATCCACGGAGGAAGGGGCATGTGCAATCCAAATAAATTGCGTGATTAATCCGCGTTTGTGCATGATTCCTGGGATGATGTTTTGTTATTATTCACACGAGTTGACTGTAGTTTTTATTTTGTTCATTTTCCCGTGTTTTGTATTTTCTCCAAGTATGAGTGGGGTGCATTAAAAGAGCAGAGGAAACTAGGCTGGTAGGAGGCTGAGCACTGAATTAGAACAGGACCCATGAGGAGGAGGCGAGGGCGAGGTATGAAGGGAGGAGGTGAAGGAGAGAAGCAGAAAGGGGAGTCAAGGCGAAGGGCAGTTATAGCTAGACACAATTCTGATAGATGGGAGAGGAAATCCAAAAATAGAAGAGGTCCCATACAGACGGACAGGTGGAGGAAGAGAAGGAGTCATTGTGTGAGCCATGTGGTGGCTGAAAAGTGGAGGAAATTAGTACCGTTCCTCAATAACATAATAAAAAACATTGGCTTTTAAGTTATATTCAGTTGCTCTCGAGTAGTTCCAATTCATTTAAATGTTTTACCTCAACACCGAGGTTCAGCTGATTGTCTGTAAGCTGACGACTTTTAAAAGGTTTTTTGTTAGCGTTGAGGTCACTCAGTCAAAAACTTTTTCAGTTGTTAAAACGGAAGTTTGACGTTACAAAACATTGAAGTTTGCAGTCTACTTCACTGCCCTAAACGTTATGCTTTTACAAGGTGTGTACATGAGTAGTCAACACGTTGCCAACATAATATTTAGTTTGCTGAAACATTCTTTTTTTCTCTCAAAACTCGACAGTGCACTTTATAAGCAATACGTTTGCTTGAGCTTACCCACCTCGAAGCTATTTCATTTGGTACATGGTGTAATGATAAGTGTGACCAGTAGATGGCAGTCAAACATAAGAGATACGTGTAGGCTGCACTGTGATGGCAATATAACTCAAGTAAACAACACCAACCTTTTGTATGTTCCATTGAAAATATAGAACATTACACACGGCGCTCAACAATCCATCAAAATGTTTTAGTACGACTTTGGTAAGCTATGAAGCCACACCGTTTGATGTGCTTCAACATATGAGTATTATTATGGTGTGTGTATATGGTAGGACATATTATCTGGCGTTTTATTTCGCAACATTATGCAAAAGCAGCTTTTCTTACCTTCTGGTACCTGCTGATCTGTATTTAGGATCTGCATATATCCTGAAAAATTGCGCGAGTCCGCTTTTGTAGTCAATAGGCTTCTTCTTTTTCTCTATCTTCTTGTTGTGTGGCATTCCTCCTGCGTTATTGCCATTTCTAAAATAAAGTAGTGTAAAGTTCTTACTTATATCTGTCAGTAAACTTGCCATGAAAGTGCTAAAACATACCGGTGTAGTGAGTTTACATTATTCACCCAAGGAACTTTAGTTATTAGAGAGTTCCGGTCGGACGTTTTTTCACGGGACACATTTTCGGTGTTGTTGTTTCCGGATGAGGAGATGCTGCTCCATTATTGATTGAAGTAAAGTCTGAATGTCATTAAAACAGTTAGCTCCATCTTTTGACACTTCTTCCTGTTATGTTTACAGGAGGGAGTTGTGACGGCACAAAACCACAAAGGGGCAATATTGCTCTATGTATTTATTATATATATATAAACAATATAATATAATAAACAAAGAACAATATATTTAATCAAACAAACGAATGGAGTGTGAGAAAACCCAAAGGGTGTATGGTGTAAGACTATGTGTAGGAATTAACTGCTGAGTGTTACCAGAGTGATGAGTGAGGAAGCGGACAAATCCAAAGGGGCTAGGCAGAAGAAAGTCCTTGAGATAAGCGGGAGTGGGGCTGAGAAAGGCGTCAAGGGGTCCGTGTCCAAGCAATGCGGGAGGACAACACGGACATCAGACACGGAAACAAGGAAGTCACAGGGGTAGAGCGAGTACACAGGATAGAAGCCAGACAAGGGGGTGCTTACTAGGGTACAAAAGACTAAGTTCCGGCGAGGATCCTTGGGTCCAATGGTCATAATAGAAAAAAATTATAATAATATGACTCCTTTAATGCGCCCTATAATCCGGTGCACCTTAGATATGAAAAAAGATAAAAAATAAACCATTCATCGGCAGTGCGCCTTATAATCAGGTGCGCCCTATGGTCCAGAAAATACGGTAAATACGACATTATTATGCTTGCTAATCAGACACAAAAATACAGCAAAAATTATACATATCATACTGTGGTGCGCAGGGTTCTTTCCTCACTAGTATGAGGTGGGGGTGTTCGTCAGCAAGCATGTAAATCATACTTGCCAACCCTCCCGTTTTTAGCGGGAGAATCCCGATATTCAGCGCCTCTCCCGACAACCTCCCGGCAGAGATTTTCTCCCGACAAACTCCCGGTATTCAGCCGGAGCTGGAGGCCACGCCCCCTCCAGCTCAATGCGGACCTGAGACTGAGTGGGGACAGCCTGTTCTCACGTCCGCTTTCCCACAAAATAAACAGCTTGCCTGCCCAAAGACGTCATAACATCTAGGGCTTTTATAGAGTGCACAACTGCGCACACAACAAGGAGACGAAGCAGAAGAACGAGAAAATTACAGACATGGCGGCCGAAATGATATACTCATCATGAACGGAGAAGTTAAACAGGACAATACTGCCATCTAATGGATAGCCACTGGAACACTGAAATTCAAGTATTTTTTTTTTTTCTATGTAAATAAAATAAAAAATAAAAAATAAATATATAGCTAGAATTCACTGAAAGTCATTTTTTGGATAATCTAATTAAGACATATATATATATATATATATATATATATATATATATATATATATATATATATATATATAATATATATATATATATATATATATATATATATATATGTCTTAATTAGACATATATATATATATATATATATATATATATATATATATATATATATATATATATATATATATATATATATATATATATATATATATATATATATATATATATATATATATATATATGTCTTAATTAGATTATCCAAAAAATAGTGCTCGATACCGTGGTAGAGCGTAATATGTATGTGTGGGAAAAAAAAAATAAAAAATGTATGTGTGGGAAAAACAAATATTATATATAAATAATAGTAATAAAAAAAATAGTGATAAAAAAATAGTCTTGTGATTTTTTCCCACACATACATATATATATATATATATATATATATATATATATATATATATATATATATATATATATATATATATATACATATATATATATATATATATATATATATATATATATATATATATATATATATATATATATAAAATATATATGAAATACTCGAGTTGGTGAATTCTAGCTGTAAATAACCACGCCCCAAACCACGCCCTCCGCCCCCAAACAACCCCCCCCACCCCCGACCAAGAACCCACCTCCCCCCCCCCCACATCCCGATATTGGAGGTCTCAAGGTTGGCAAGTATGATGTAAATTAGTGCAAAACAATTTCACAAAGCACCTGGCAGACTTTTAAAAGTAAAATAAAATAAAGAGGACTTTTATGAACAAAATAATATGTTTTTTTTTGGAGAAAGATATGCTCTTGAACTGCTTACACAAATAAAAGGTACAGTGGCACAAATGTTTTTCGGTTTTATTGAAAAAAAAAACAACGTTTTAAAACAGTTTTATTCTTGTTATCGTCGTAATAAGTACGATCAGGTTCAAACACTGATGACATCTATTAAACAAGACAAGAAGCAAAGAATCAAACAGAGGCAGAATTCAATTTTGCTCAATTGAGGAGAAACGTGTCGACCTGTAACCTCTTACAGTGTCACCCACGCTCTGGCGAAAGATTGTACGCCACCTCTTTTTATTTGGACTTTCCCTGTTTACATAACAACAGCTGTTTCTAAAGGAATGGGGGAGTATGTACTCCCCATGACATTAACACAAAATAAAAAGATGCCTCGGGCTTGGGCTGGTCCTGGATTCAGCTTGGGCACAATAGATAACCCCCATCCCGTCTCCTCCCATCGTACACAATGGCATTTTCCAAGCCTTTGCTTGGTGCAAACAAAGATAGCCTCCTGTCTGTTCATTGGGAACTCAGAGAACGGAAAGTTTTTGGATAAATTACATACAATATTTCTGACAAGTACACTGTATTAATATCGGTAAGAGAAGAAGGTCAAGTTAAAAAAATGTCACCAGGTATTAACCTCGCTGCACATAACAGCTGTGGTGGTCCTGCAAGATGCATAACAAACAACTGCAAAGTGCAGTTAGGACATGTGTCAGAATGCAATTATTTCTTCTCCCTTAATGCTGTATCCCGTCACAACATTTCTTGGAAGTGTGTTATGTAAAGTGGTTTTGACGATCATGTCAACGCTTTCATTATGATTGAGCCATACGAACTCCGCCTAGCAACAAGCGGCGATTCTGGTGAGTTTGTTTACATTGCATTCATCTGATAGCTATAATTTTTTAGTTTTTTTTTTTAAAGGCTTTCCTGGTATGTAGCTTGCCACTGTGATTGATGACCCTTCGTTTTCCCCACGTCTATCTCCGTATGACAGCCCTCTGATTGTTGGGGTGTGAGTTTGCTGGTGCCATCCCTCAAAATGGCTAAGAGAAAACCCTGCTGCTATCACGCTGGATGGAGGTAAACATTCTCTTCTGTTATGTCAGTGACATCATAAATAATTAGTTCAGCACTCTTAAAACTTCCTGTAAGATCTGGCAACGCAAAAAAAGGTCAGCAGGATGGTAAGATTGTTATTCTCCTGAGCTAAAAATCTTTAATTTGTGTTGCGTTGTGTCCACCTTAATATACTTTGACATATGCAATGATAAAAAAAATGTGTGCATTCAAAGCATTCATAATAATAAGTGATTGATTAATTATGATCTGTAATTAAGCTAATTAATCTGTTTTTTAATCTCACCTAAAAAAAAAATGCAGAGAAAAGCCCTCAACTTGAGGTATTTTCATTTAAATTCATTACATTATCATAGAAATAGATATTTATTTGAAGAAAGTTACTTTAAGGAGTCATTTTTTACCAGACTTGAACAAATGCAGTTTAACGCTATTTCCTAAAATAGAACATGAGGTCACGGGCGGGCAACCCAAAATGTTGAAAGAGCCATATTGGACCAAAAATACAAAAAACAAATTTGTCTGGAACCGCAAAAAATGAAAAGCCGTATATAAGTCTTATAATGAAGGCAACACATGACGTAAGTGTCTATATAAGCTATAATAGCCTACTATCATAATGACTTTAAAAGTCTTATAATGAAGGCAACGTATGACATACGTGTCTATATTAGCTATATTAGCCTACTATCAAAATTACTTTAAAAGTCTTATAATGAAGGCAACAAATGACATAAGTGTCTATATTAGCTATAATAGCCTACTATCAAAATTACTTTAAAAGTCTTATATAAGTGTTATAATGAAGGCAACACATGATGTGTCTATATTAGCTATAATAGCCTACTATCAAAATGACTTTAAAAGTCTTATATAAGTCTTATAATGAAGGCAACACATGATGTAAGTGTCTATATTAGCTATATTAGCCTACTATCAAAATGACTCTAAATGTCTTATATAAGTGTTATAATGAAGGCAACACATGATGTAAGTGTCTATATTAGCTATAATAACATTCTATCAAAATGACTTTAAAAGTCTTATGATGAAGGCAACGCATGACATAAGTGTCTATATTAGCTATAATAGCCTACTATCAAAATGACTTTAAAAGTCTTATAATGAAGGCAACACATGACATAAGTGTCTATATTAGCTATAATAGCCTACTATCAAAATGACTTTAAAAGTCTTATATAAGTCTTATAATGAAGGCAACACATGATGTAAGTGTCTATATTAGCTATATTAGCCTACTATCAAAATGACTCTAAAAGTCTTATATAAGTGTTATAATGAAGGCAACACATGATGTAAGTGTCTATATTAGCTATAATAGCCTACTATCAAAATGACTTTAAAAGTCTTATAATGAAGGCAACACATGACATAAGTGTCTATATTAGCTATAATAGCCTACTATCAAAATGACTTTAAAAGTCTTATATAAGTGTTATAATGAAGGCAACACATGATGTGTCTATATTAACTATAATAGCCTACTATCAAAATGACTTTAAAAGTCTTATATAAGTGTTATAATGAAGGCAACACATGACGTAAGTGTCTATATTAGCTATATTAGCCTACTATCAAAATGACTCTAAAAGTCTTATATAAGTCTTATAATGAAGGCAACGCATGACATACGTGTCTATATTAGCTATAATAGCCTACTATCAAAATGACTTTAACAGTCTTATATAAGTGTTATAATGAAGGCAACACATGATGTAAGTGTCTATATTAACTATAATAGCCTACTATCAAAATGACTTTAAAAGTCTTATATAAGTGTTATAATGAAGGCAACACATGATGTAAGTGTCTATATTAGCTATATAAGCGTACTATCAAAATGACTCTAAAAGTCTTATAAAAGTCTTATAATGAAGGCAACACATGACGTAAGTGTCTATATTAGCTATAATAGCATTCTATCAAAATGACTTTAAAAGTCTTATAATGAAGGCAACGCATGACATAAGTGTCTATATTAGCTATAATAGCCTACTATCAAAATTACTTTAAAAGTCTTATATAAGTGTTATAATGAAGGCAACACACGATGTAAGTGTCTATATTAGTTATAATAGCCTACTATCAAAATGACTTAAAAAGTCTTATATAAGTGTTATAATGAAGGCAACACATGATGTAAGTGTCTAAATTAGCTACAATAGCCTATCAAAATGACTTTAAAAGTCTTATATAAGTGTTATAATGAAGGCAACACATGACGAAAGTGTCTATATTAGCTATATTAGCCTACTATCAAAATGACTCTAAAAGTCTTATATAAGTCTTATAATGAAGGCAACACATGATGTAAGTGTCTATATTAGCTATATTAGCCTACTATCAAAATGACTTTAAACGTCTTATATACGTGTTATAATGAAGGCAACACATGATGTAAGTGTCTATATTAGCCTACTATCAAAATGACTTTAAAAGTCTTATATAAGTGTTATAATGAAGGCAACACATGATGTAAGTGTCTATATTAGCCTACTATCAAAATGACTATGTGTCGCAGTCTGAAGCAAATCTTCATTGACAGAAATGTTGAAATTTGATATTTGTTCTACACATTTTCACAACATTGTAAAACATCATGTTTGCTGTGGTCTGAAACAACATGGCACACAAACAACTATCTGAAATGCAGCCAATATTACATAAATATAGCGATAATAAGATAATAAGACATGCAAAACTAAATTATATACAAAGAGGATAAACGTAAAGGCTATTAAATGAGCTCAAATGTACCTACAAATGAGGCACAATGATGCAATATGTACATACAGCTAGCCTAAATAGCATGTTAGCATTAACCAGCTTGCAGTCATGCACTGACCAAATATGCCCGATTAGCACTCCACACAAGTCAATAACATCAACAAAGCGCACCTTTGTGCATTCACGCACAGCATAAAACATTTGGTGGACAACATGAAACAAAGGAGTGGAAGATTTTACATGTAAACAAACTGTTGTAAAAATATTTTTCCCCGTCTTTTTCCATTTTCAATCCTTTTTTAAAAATGCTCCAGGGAGCCACTAGGGCGGCACTAAAGAGCTGCATGCGGCTCGAGAGCCATGGGTTGCCGACCCCCGCATTAAGTCCATAGAAAAAGCGATAACATGTAAAAAAAAGAAAATCGTAAACACGCTTTTCAGAGCAAAGTGAGACTTCTTGTTCACCATGGCTACATATTATCTCTGTGCCGGATGGCGGCAGCCTACTGTTGACTGTTGTTACTGCTAATCGAGCATAAGATGAGGGCGAAGCAACTCCCATACAGACACACTAATGTTAGAGATTAAATATTAGATTAATGCGATTACAAATATAACGATCAGAATATGACTGTAATTAAGCTCCTGAATGGTATTTATGCTCAAACAGTTTCTCATGAGTCTGTGTGACAAGCATGCTTATGGTGTCTGAGCATAAGCGGCATAATTGAAAGATAATTGAGTGATCAGACGTCTCATGGGAGACTCATTTCCTACCACACTGGTTAGGAACCTGAGAACTGGGTACCGTTTGAAAGAAATAATAATGATAAAAAAAACTATATAATAATACAATTAAGAAAACATTTCAAAAATAGTAAAAATCAACACAATACCAATTACTCGAACCAAGGTTTGAACCCTGGTACTCTTGTGTCGAGAAAAAGAGTCATTACCCGTTGATGTCCATTAATGAGCAATTGTCTGTAAAACTGTATGGTTTCATTATTTGGGTGATGTTTAGCGGCCTAAATGAAAAAAAGACTGTCTGATTGTGGGGGTCCGCTCCCTGTACGATCACTGTCAGAGCTTGGTCCGCATTGCCGGCAGTAAGTCGGACCCGTTTCCAGTGAGGGTTGGACTCCGCCAAGGGCTGCCCTTTGTCACCATTTCTGTTCATAACTTTTATGGATATAATTTCTAGGCGCAGTCAGGGCTTTGAGGAGATCTGGTTTGGTGGCTGCAGGATTAGGTCTCTGCTTTTTGCAGTCGATGTGGTCCTGATGGCTTCATCTGGCCAGGATCTTCAGCTCTCACTGGATCGGTTCGCAGCCGAGTGGGAAGCGACTGGGATGGGGAGGACATCTTGCCCCAAGTGGAGGAGTTCAAGTACCTCGGAGTCTTGTTCACGAGTGAGGGAAGAGTGGATCGTGAGGTTGACAGGCGGATCGGTGCGGCGTCTTCAGTAATGTGGACGCTGTATCGATCCGTTGCGGTGAAGAAGGAGCTGAGCCGGAAGGCAAAGCTCTCAATTTACCGGTCGATCTACGTTCCCATCCTCACCTATGGTCATGAGCTTTGGGTTATGACCGAAAGGACAAGATCACGGGTACAAGCGGCCGAAATGAGTTTCCTCCGCCGAGATAGGGTGAGAAGCTCTGCCATCCGGGAGGAGCTCAAACTAAAGCCGCTGCTCCTCCACATGGAGAGGAGCCAGATGAGGTGGTTCGGGCATCTGGTCAGGATGCCACCCGAATACCTCCCTAGGGAGGTGTTTCGGGCACGTCGGACCGGTAGGAGGCCACGGGGAAGACCCAGGACACGTTGGGAAGACTATGTCTCCCGGCTGGCCTGGGAATGCCTCGGGATCCCCCGGGAGGAGCTGGACCAAGTGGCTGGGGAGAGGGAAGTCTGGGCTGGGAAGAAGATGGATGGATGGATATACAAAATGAGCAAAATAAATATTTTGTCCCTCTGACATTTTTCACACAAGTAAACCAAAACCATTGACAACAAAAGTATCATAGTCCACAGCATCGTGTTGCCTCTCCAATCATAAGTTGCATCAGTGTTTACAATTTGCTCCTCCAAATATTAAAAGGTGTGGTGGTTTAAAACGTTTCTGTGGGATCTCATGCTGTATCCAATATGTTTTAATGCTGCCAAAACCCCTAAGTTGTTTTAGTGAAGCTAACGTTTTTTTTGGATTCGAGCCTTCAGCCAATATACATAATTGAGAAACTATTGCTGGGAAACACTTCCCTGTTCCCATCTTACCTCACTGCACATACTAATAAGGTAGTTGTCTTGTGCTAAGCTGTTTGTAAGTGTATTGGTTGCGCCATGTTGCTTCTTATACTCTTATTCTCCCCCCTCCTGTGAGTGTTATTGTACCCATTTTGATGATGTGTCTTTGATGTTATGTGTTGTACTATGTGTTTGATTGGTGTTCTGTATCATGATCCTACTGCCATGTTATCTTTTTACTATAGGTAGAGCTTCTTGCAAGACCTTATTTCCTAAAAGAGTGTCCCTTCTTAGCAAGTACAAGTGCCTCTGACTGGTCTCTTGTTTGCTCAAGATTGACAAATTGGTGTCAGAAGTGGGAAAGCCGGATGGCAACTACTTGCCGAGGGGTCGAATACTTTATCGTAATTTTGCATACCGCATCAAGGAAGACGGACGCTGCAGGTGAGTGAGCCCCGTCTTTAAAAGTAAAGAGTCATCCCTACCAGTGGGGGACGCTTTAAAGTTAAAGTTAAAGTGCCAATGATTGTCACACACACACTAGGTGCGGTGAAATTATCCTCTGCATTTGACCCATCCCCACAGGGGAGCAGTGAGCAGCAGCGGTGGCCGTGCCCGGGTATCATTTTAGTGATTTAACCCCCAATTCCAACCATTGATGCTGAGTGCCAAGCAGGGAGGTAATGGGTCCAGTTTTTATAGTCTTTGGTATGACTCGGCCTGGGGTTTGAAGTCACGACCAACCAATCTCAGGGCGGACACTCTAACCACAAGGCCACTGAGCAGGCGAGGCGACAAGAACCCCATAGTGCGATGATGGCTGGTTGGCTGATGAAACAGCAGTCAACTCTTATATACGCTAGCCTTTAAATAGACCCCTCCTTTTAGCCGTCTCTTTTCTGCGGTCCCCTCCAAAGTTTCTCATTGTATCCCATTGGGTTGAGTAGTTTATTGCCCTGATGTGGGATCTGAGCCGAGGATGTCGTTGTGGCTTGTGCAGCCCTTTGAGACACTTGTGATTAAGGGCTATATGAATAAACTTTGATTGATTGATTGATTAACAAGAACCCCATACTGCTAAGATGGCTGGTTGGCTGATGAAACAGCAGTCAACGTCACCCTTGCGTTGGAAGGCAAAACTCCTCTCTTATATACGCTAGCCTTTAAATAGACCCCCCTTTTAGACCAGTTGATCTGCCGTCTCTTTTTTGCTCTGCCCCCCTCTCCTGCGTGGAGAGGTTATTAGGTGGCCACAGATGAATCGCTAGCTGTTCAAAGTCGGGACCCAGAATGGACCACTCATCTGTGCATCAGTTGGGGACGCTTGTGTGCTGCTGACCTGTCTCCACTCATGATGATCCCCTGCTGGCCCCACTATGGACTGGAATCTCACACTCTAGATCCACTCGACGTCCATTGCACCGGTCACCCAGGGGCGGGTCCCCACATCTGCGGTCCCCTCCAAGGTTTCTCATTGTATCCCATTGGGTTGAGTTTTTTCTTGCCCTGATGTTGGATCTGAGCCGAGAATGTTGTTGTGGCTTGTGCAGCCCTTTGAGACACTTGTGATTAAGGGCTGTATGAATAAACTTTGATTGATTGATTGATTGATTCAGATCTTTGCGGTTCTTCAACCACAAAAGCGACATTACTGGCAGGCGCTTAAGGGAAACCTGCGACAAAGTTTTGGCCACCACACTTACGTTGACAATGCGAGAGACAGTCGGTTCAACCGCCAAAGAAGAGGGGACCTAAGCATGGGTGTTTATGTCGCAGACCTCTTACTCCACACACATTAGGGCGAGCCTTGCAGTGCAAGAAGAACTAGCCCTGAAAACCTTCATCCACGGTCTTCAACGGGCCAAGGGGCTCCGAAGCCATTGTCAAGTACCCTGAGTGAGCCCTGAATGTGTTAAGCACATCTTGAGTGAGAGAATAGGAGCTGACAGCACGAGGCATCGAGCCTGCCACACCAACCTAGAGGACAGTGATGATGAGGACATGGCCTGCCAAGCCATCTGAGCAAATCTGCAGCAGACGTGGCGCACAAATAGAGGGACCAACCAATCCCCTCGGGGGGGATGTTACAAATGTGAAGAACCACAATGCATGCTATTGCTTAGTACCAGCATTGAAAAGTCCTGGGGCATCATGTATTGAGCTTACTTAAGCTCAAAAACCTGGCATATGTCATTTTACACGGCACATTTGAGATTTATCAAGACTGAACTTGATGTGGAAATGTACAGTGTGGATACTTTCGTTCGAGCTTTGCCAACATTTGATTTCAACAGTGTAAAAAAGATTCAGGCTAGGACACAAAATTCACTTTTTCGCCAATACATTTAATGCTTCATATTCATACCAGTATTTTTGAGGACGTCTATTAATTAATCGAGGCGATCATTTTGCCACATATTGCTGTGACAATGTGTTCCTGTGACTCCAGCACCAGCTTGGCAGCAGCAGCTGGTGGTGGAAAACTGTCACCTCCGAGACCGGGGACGGTGGAGGACTGGTTATATGACTCCGTGTCACGTACGGCTGCGAAAGCAAGTCCTCTCCTGTGATAAAATAATACATTTAGTAATCAAACAAAAGTCAAAGTATTTCTTATTATTTGTGATATGCTGGCATGTTTAAATGTAAAATATTTTAAACCAACTATTACATAATTTTCACATGAAACTCTAATCTGGCTGTGAGCAGGCTACTATATGAACACATTTTGTTGTAAGTTACAGAAATTATATTTATATTGTGTGGTAATGAGAGTCGCCTGCCTCTTCTAAGGCTTTACGTATCATACCAATCAAGGGTCATCTGTCGGTTGGACGTCGTCTGCTGCCACCAAGTGCTGGGCATTGGGAGGGCGACGCTTGGGACAGTGAGGAAGGAAGGGGACACCTGCCTAGCCAGTTGCAGTGACTATCTTTTCAAACGCTTGTCTGTTTTGGCGATGTACATCTGTCTTCTTCCTGATGCCCGGCCATTTCTTTTGCGGTTTCCGGAGCACACAGCATTTTCATGATTTCAACCCTCTTTTGATCCCTCAAAGCAGAAGAAAGAAGCACCTGCTACTGAGTCCTAATTAGGTAAAGTGTGCAGAGCTCAGAAACATGGCTACTTTCAATAGAATTTGCGTATTCTTAAGGGGCGTGGTCTGGACGTGCCAAACCAAGCAAGCACCTGCGGTCTTTTCCAAGTTGATTGCCATGTGCCCATGTACAGTCCTGAATCTGTTGATAGTTCAACACTTTCTCCTTGGGAGGTCAGTGCCAGGGGCATGTTGGGAAGGGTCTGACACCAGGTGTTTATTGGGGCCCTATTTGGACGCCCATTACTTCTCCCAAGCTGATTGGATGGGAAAGTCAGCTGGTGGGGTTTTTCTTCCAATTGGGGCGTCTGGATGGGAGCTGAGCAGTGGGTAGGTTAAGGATGTCTTTTTGAATTCTTAATAGTTGAGGCCCTTGCTCCACAGCCACGTATGGAACCAGATCTTCGACTTTCTCTGTGAGAAGACAGGACACTGTCCAAGGCCCTAGTGAACACTGGGTTGACCATCTCACTGATCCGAGACGGCACCCTACCTGGAGCCAACAGATGTCAACCTGCTGAGTGGAGACACACCAGGTTTTGCATCACCTCTGTCACCGGCAAAAATGTGAGGTGAAAAGACTATACCCACAGGCCGCACAGCAGGTGGATTACAAG
Source organism: Entelurus aequoreus (assembly GCF_033978785.1). Lineage (NCBI taxonomy): Eukaryota > Metazoa > Chordata > Actinopteri > Syngnathiformes > Syngnathidae > Entelurus > Entelurus aequoreus. Next base: position 79,695,131 of record NC_084736.1, read on the forward strand.
TTCTGGCTGGCCGACACGGAAAAGCCTTGTGTAATTGGGCTAGACTTGCTCTCCAAGTGGAAGACTCTGATCGATATAGCTGGAGCCGTGCTGCACCTGGTCTCAGAAGCTGTGTCTGATTGGTGTTCTGATGCAATAAAAAACATTCATTTAATGCAGATTGAAGTCTCCAAATTTAACTTAGTACTTTTGACCAATTATTTTATTACATTTAGAGGAGAGGTGTAGCTTCCTCTGTTGTCAATTATTGCCACTGCATGGGATTTATAATGGAATATGTGGACTCCTACCAAGATGCTACTGAGGATATTAATGCCCTGCCGTCCACGCGGCTTCCTGTCACCAATTGCTGCACTGTTGTGGGATTGCAAGCAATCACCAACATAATAAGTATGTATAACAGTATCCATCAATCCATCCAGTCTTTTTCTACTAATTGTCCCTCTGGAGCCTATCCCTGCTACACTCGGGCGGAAGGTATGATTACACCCTGTACAGATAGACGGACAAGCATTCACGCACTAGCGCCAATTTAGTGTTGCAGGTGCATGCTTTGGTGTATAACATAAAAATTAAGTGTCTCCTAAGCCATAAATCTTGATCACATTACTTCAAATAATCAGTACGTTTGCTGGTTGCCAGGGTTTGAACTCACGACCTTCCAGTCTCAGGGCGGACACTCTACCCACAAGGCCGCAGAGCTGGTTTTAACATGTAATATGCATTTTAAACAGAAAAAACAAACTTTCCGACAGTAGTTTTATGAAGTATTGTAATAATGTACCACATTTACCTTGGAGAGGGACTGTTGAGAAGTTGGTTTTATTTTAGTTGTTGGATATTTGCCTCCGTAGCTACAGTGGCAGTTCACCTTCGCTGTGCCCGGACTGCTATTTCATGGTGCTTGGAGCTCGCACGAGAAGTGCCGCCCTGAACACTGGTCGTTTATACTTAGCAAAGCAGATTTCTGTGGTATCTCCTTTAAGCTGATTCTGCGCCACGAACACCATCAGTTGATTCTCCATATTTTCATGGACCGATGCATTGGTGGGCCGTCAGGGCCAGCAAGCCCTTCTCTGCTGGCCTAACCTAACCAGAAATCATAATCATAATTATAGATACAATTCTTTTTTAGTTTACTTTCCCTAAATATCTAAAAGTATTCATATTCTCTTCATGTCATATTATGCTCGTTCAAGTGCTATTGTTTGTAGTTTTAGTTTGTATCCAATCAGATTTCAGCTAGCTTATGTTGCCAGGGGCTTCAGAATCAAGAATGCGGGCGTCTTTGCACTGTAAGTGAACGGGGACATACAGTTGATAGACAATTGCGATCGCCAATCAGATCACGAGTTGTTGTCAGTAAGGCCTTCTAGCTGGCCTCACGTTGAACGTGACATTTACCCGTCCTGTGATTGGATACTCACCGGTTAGTGGATGAATTTGAGAACACATATAGTTGATAGACAATTGCGATAGCCAATCAGATCACAATTTGTTGACAGTAGCCTATCTAGGTAGCCTATGGACTGGACTCTCACACTATTATGTTAGATCCACTATGGACTGGACTTTCACAATATTATGCTAGACCCACTCGACGTCCATTGCATCCGGTCTCACCCACATCTGCGGTCCTCTCCAAGGTTTCTCATAGTCATTCACATCGACGTCCCACTGGGTTGTGAGTTTTTCCTTGCCCTTATGTGGGCTCTGAACCGAGGATGTCGTTGTGGCTTGTGCAGCCCTTTGAGACATTTGTGATTTAGGGCTATATAAATAAACATTGATTGATTGATTGATTTATGTTACGAGACTATGATTGGATACTCACTTGTCATTCCAAAGCGAGTATCCGATCAGAAGTTGCAATTTAGCAGGAAGCGGGAAGTGTTGCGCCGTAGCCAGACCGGGCCAGCAGAGAAAGAGAACAAAACATTGATTAGGTGGCAGATATATATTTGCAGGCCCTGCGATGAGGTGGCGACTTGTCCAGGGTGTACCTCGCCTTCCGCCCGATTGTAGCTGAGATAGGCTCCAGCGCCCCCCGCGACCCCAAAAGGAATAAGCGGTAGAAAATGGATGGATGGATATATATTTGCAAGGCCATTTTCAAGAAGGATATTTAAAGAGAAACTACATCTGGTGAGACGATGTCGGTCAACCCCGGAAGCCAGCTCAGCTGTTCTGGCGATGAAAGGCGAGGCCTTTGTCTCCTCCAGGCTAGACTACTGCGACGCACTTCTTGTCGGGATCCCCAGCAAGAACATCCAGAAGCTGCAATACATACAGAATAGTGCTGCTAGAATCCTGATGAGAGTGCGGAAATATGACCATATCACACCAACTCTCAAATCCCTTCACTGGCTTCCTGTTCCACTCAGGGTTGAATTCAAAGTCTCCCTACTAACCCACCAGTGCCTCCATGGAAATGCCGCCCCTCTACCTCAAAGAACTAGTCACCCCCAAATCCTCCACACGACATCTCCGCTCCGGACAGGCTAACCTCCTCCAACCTCCGAGGACAAAGCTACGAACAATGGGAGACCGGGCTTTCTGCTCCGCCGCTCCCAGTCTGTGGAGCGCTCTCCCTGACCACCTGAGGGCACCACAGACTGTGAATGCTTTTAAAAAAGGCTTAAAAACCCTTATTTTTAAAAAAGCCTTTTTTTTTTTTAGATATATGCATACTAGTTTTAGCTATTTGGCTATTCTTATTTTTTTAATCTATTTTTTATCATCTTTTTATTTTTTATTATTTTTAATACAGTGTAGCACTTTGAGGTTGTTTACTCAATGTAAAGTGCTTTTTACAAATAAAATCTATTATTATTATTAAATGGGGAAATGCTCGCCATTTCCACTCGAATAAGCCGACGACGAGGGGTACCACTGGCTTATACACCGTCGAAGGGGTCCTACAAATTGTGAGTTCAAATATCAAATTTTTTCACGTTTAATATGCTTTTTGCAATTTTTAATTTTGACATTACCACATAGGATGTGTTTTAATTGCTGATGCGTTTTAATTTATTTTTAAATGTGCCAGAAAATAACCTGTTTTGTACACTGTTGATTTGTTTCAATACTCAGTAGTGCGTAAATGAGTTTCTGTATAGTATTTCTCCCGCAATGGTCATGTGGTGACATCAATGATGGTATTTTGAGAGGTAATCATTGAAGTCGGACATCACTGGAGGCCTAGGTGGGAAACACACGGCCCGCCACTGGATGGATGTCCGCCTTTTAAATATTGTCTGGCTTGCACACGAACTTATTCTCCTTTTCCTTGTTCTTTTTTCTTCCTCTTGGCGAGGGCCTGCAGCATACCCGTAAATCAAATTGATGTCCGCAACCTAAAGCGCAACAAAAAAGTAGAGAGACAGCTCGTAAAATACCAGTAAATTAAGGTATACTCGTAAATTGAGGTACCGTTGTATACTTACTGTGGTACAAGCAACATGACCAACTGAGAGTGTTTTCTCTCTCACGCCCTAAAAAAACCATTTGATGCCGTCACAAGCTGCATATGGCTGATTTTGTAACATCTGTCACTCTATTACTCTATTATGCAGATAGAAATTTAACCTTCACCAACCCCTGGTTGTGTGAGTGTGTGTGTGTGTGTGTGTGTGAGTGAGAGAGTGTGTGTGTGCGCCTCTTTCAGAGTCGTTCATGCAAGTGTTCAATTGTGAATGACTTATTTTAGTGAACCCATCATACATTCTGCAATATTGTTATGTGATATATGTCCACTTACTTAGCTGCAGAGAGGCCCAGGCATTTTTAGGGTTTATGTGTCGGTGAAAGGGGGTCAAAACTAGACCCCTAAAACTAGCTTTGTTGGAGGTACCGAACCCCACCAGTTTCAATTGCACATTCACCGAACTCTTCTTTAGTGAAAAATATTATTATATATATATATATATTTTTAAATTTAAGACAAAGTTATATGTTTTTTGGTGCAAAAAATGAACCGTGCATGAACATCACCTTGTTCCAAGAACAAAACCAACACAGTGCATGAACTCACAACAAATTACTGTCAGGTTCAAACACCGAATTATCTGTTGCACAAGACAAGAAGAAGCAATCAAGCAGAGACAGAGTTGAATTTTACTAATGAGGAGAGACGTATTGGGCTGTACACTCAGTTACAGTTTCACCCTACGCTCTAAGGCAGTGGTTCTCAACCTTTTTTCAGTGATGTACCCCCTGTGAACATTTTTTTAATTCAAGTACCCCCTAATCAGAGCAAAGCATTTTTGGTTGAAAAAAAGAGATAAAGAAGTAAAATACAGCACTATGTCATCAGTTTCTGATTTATGAAATTGTATAACAGTGCAAAATATTGCTCATTTGTTGTGGTCTTTTTTGAACTATTTGAAAAAAAGATATAAAAATAACTAAAAACTTGTTAAAAAATAAACAAGTGATTCAATTATAAATAAAGATTTCTACACATAGAAGTAATCATCAACTTAAAGTGCCCTCTTTGGGGATTGTAATAGAGATCCATCTGGATTCATGAACTTAATTTGAAACATTTCTTCACAAAAAAAGAAATCTTTAACTTTAATATTTATGGAACATGTCCACAAAAAATCTAGCTGTCAACACTGAATATTGCATTGTTGCATTTCTTTTCACAGTTCTTTTTGACAGACATTTAAAAAAAAATCTCACGTACCCCTTGACATACCTTCAAGTACCCCCAGGGGTACGCGTAACCCCATTTGAGAACCACTGCTCTAAGGTACAGCCCCACGCGCTCCTCTATTTATTCGGTAGGTCCCTAGTTAACGTCACTGAGGCTGCTTCTGAAGGGAGGGGTAATGCAAGCAGCACCAGTAGACACAATATATGATTATTCAGAAATGGAAATGTGCTGACACTGGTGATTTCGCCCTGTCTCTGTTTTGTCTGCGTTGAGGTACTCGATGTCCGTCCTTGGCTGTCAGCAGGCAGGGTCTGGAAACAAACTGCTGACACGAGACAACTCGCAAAGCAAGATTACTAGCTGTGCCTTTGCACGGATAGAAAAGTACAACTTGAGCACAATTGATGATAACTATAGCAACGGCCTTTAAACATAAGAGTTGTGTGATAACTTATACATAATTATTCTAACATTTACACACCTGCAAATCAGAAGGAAAACTAAAGGGAGCATTGTTTGGGGGTATTCATAACACGTGATAGGGAGAAGTTTTTATTTACACAATGAGTCGGGTGTGTCTTGACCTTCGCCGAACCCCTAGGGTTCGATCAAACCCAGGTTAAGAACCACTGGTTTAAACGAAGTGGGAACAAAACGTGTCAATTGTGAATTACATTTATATAGCGCTTTTATCTAGTGACTCAAAGCGCTTTTACATATTTAAACCCAATATCTAAGTTACATTTAAACCATATTTAAAAATGTTACAATATACTGAACCTTTATTGCTCAAACGGCACAACCCTGTTACAAATATGACTTCAAACAACTGTGGAAATGCTCACAACTTTTTTTATGCTTTTAAAACACTTCCTTGTGGTCTACATAACATGTAGTGGTAGTTCTTTGGTCAAAATTGTGCATGGATTATGTTTTACAGACCGTCTTCCAGCCGCTTACTCATCAACATGCACATTTTTGCGGGCGGTCTTATTTATGTGCCTCCACTTCGACTGTGTCTTCTCCTTGTCTGCCATGTTGACATTTTTAGCCCTTCCACAGCGAGTCTACTGACAGATAGAAGTTCGAACTAAATGCTACTTTGTATTAAAAATGGCAACGGCGGAGGATGCATGTGCATGTACGAGCCATTGTGCCCCACAACAAGAGAACAGAGAAATAGAAGGAGGGTTATTGACTACAACATGGACAATTTCTTCATGTAAATCTTTCCCGTACATAAAAATATCCGCTGACGTCACACTTTGGGAAAAACGTCATACGTTCAGCAGAATAATTCCCCTGCAAAAAGTTTTTTCTTTGGAGGAAGCATGAAGGAAGGCAAGACTGAGATACAAATAACTCATGCTTTCATTGTTTGATTTCAAGTTTTCGGGACAAAAACCGGTACCAGTAGGTAAAAAAAGTTGGTTTTAATAGTTACCCCTTAAAGCATTACAAAAAGGTTGTATCTCAAATTATTGTAAGTTGAGGTACCACTGTACCGTAATTTCCGGACCATAAGGCGCACTGCCGATGAATGGTCTATTTTTGATCTTTTTTCATATATAAGGTGCACCGGACTATAGGTTGCATTAAAGAAGTCATATTATTATAATTTTTTTCTAAATGTAAAACACTTGTGGTCTACATAAGATGTAATGGTGGTTCTTTGGTCAAAATGTTGCATGGATTATGTTTTGCAGATCATTTTCAAGTCGCTTTCTGACAGTCGCTTCCGGATGCGCCGTTTTGTGGGCGATCTTATTCACGTGGCTCACCTTCGACAGCGTCTTCTCCCCGTCATCTTTGTTGTAGCGGTGTAGCGTGGAAGTGGAAGTATTTAATTAAATATATTGTTCTTTATTTATTATATTATATTGTTTATATATATATATAATAAATACATAGAGTAATATTTCCCCCTTGTGGTTCTGTGCCGTCACAACTCCCTCCTGTAAACATAACAGGAAGAAGTGTCAAAAGATGGAGCTAACTGTTTTAATGACATTCAGACTTTACTTCAATCAATAACGGAGCAGCATTTCCTCATCTGGAAACAACAACAACGTGTGCCGTGAAAAACCGTCCGACCGGAACTCACTAAAGTTCCTTGGGTGAATAATGTAAACCCACTACACCGGTATGTTTTAGCACTTTCATGGCCAGTTTACTGACAGATATAAGTAAGAACTTTACACTACTTTATATTAGAAATGGCAACAGCGGAAGATTAATGTCCCATTACAAGAAGATAGAGAAAAACAAGAAGCTTATCGGACTATAAAGACGGACACGCACAATTTTTCAAGACTTACGCAGATCCCAAATACAGATCAGCAGGTACCAGAAAGTAAGAAAAGTTGCTTTCGCATAATATTGCGAAACAAAACGCCAGATAATATGTCTTACCTTATACATACACCATCATAAAACTCGTATGTTTAATGCGCCGACAATCCATCAAGCGTTGCGGCTTCATAGCTTACCAAAGTCATACTAAAACATTTTGATACATTTTTGAGCGCCGTGTGTAATGTTCTATATTTTCAATGGAACATATACAATGTTGGTGTTGTTTACTTGAGTCATAATGCCATCGTAGTGCAGTCTACACATATCTCTTATGTTTGACTGCCATCTACCGGTCACACTTATCATTACACCATGTACCAAATAACATTGCTTCAAAGTCGATAAGCAAAACCAGAATGATTCCGTACATTACATTAGTATTTGATAGTATATATCTGTATCATGGATCAATTTAAGTGGACCCCGACTTAAACAAGTTGAAAAACTTATTCGGGTGTTACCATTTAGTGGTCAATTGTACGGAATATGTACTTCACTGTGCAACCTACTAATAAAAGTTTCAATCAATCAATCAGTCAAAGGGTTATAAGGTGCACTGTCGAGTTTTGAGGAAAAATGCGCCTTATAGTCCGGATTGATTAAACCGTTATATAAAATGATAAAATGTAACGAGTGAATAAGAATTATCGTACGTGCACAACACTGTGGAGTGAAAAAAGAGGGAAGTGGAACGCAAATTGCTGTTAAAGGTGTGGTCGCCACATAAAACAAGGTCATCTTCAATGCTGCCCAAGGAATTAAAGATTAAAGATTAAAGTACCAATGATTGTCACACACACACTAGATGTGGTGAAATTTGTCCTCTGCATTTGACCCATCCCCTTGGGGAGCAGTGGGCAGCAGCGGCGCCGCGCCCGGGAATCATTTTTGGTGATTTAACCCCCAACTCCAACCCTTGATGCTGAGTGCCAAGCAGGGAGGTTATGGGTCCCATTTTTATAGTCTTTGGTATGACTCGGCTGGGATTTGAATCCTCTGAAACATCCGGTAAGACTCCAGGCTTCAGCTGTCTTAGTCGGTTAGCAATTAAGTTCTTTTTGGCTCAACAGTTAACTCGTTATAACCCTCCAATGATTTCACATGTGTTTTTTGTGCATATTTATTTTAGAAGTATTTTAGAATTGTCTTTATTGTGCTTGCTTCGTGACTTGATCCGCACCCTTTGATCTTCCAGTGGTGGAGCCCATATTGAATTGATTACACAAGACGGACACATCTTAACCCATCACGGATGTCAAATGAGGAAAATTACATTCTACTAAGACATTGGTTGAAAAAATATGGCAAGAGATAATGCAGAAAAGAGCTCCATAATGAGTGCTGGTTAGGTCGTTCAGGATGCCAATTCCCTATTTTAGTCTCCAGCGTTGCAGAGCTGAATCACGGTTTGACCCATAACTGAAGAGTCAGTGTTTAGCCCTGACCTTGTCCTGCCTTTAAGCACACAACCACTTCAGAGCCCTTCCCATCCATCAAGAGGAAATGGGTCATAGTCATGACTGACGGTTTCACTTAAGGGTTTTTCCCGACAATCGCAGGGGATGAATTGTGTCTGCATGTGAGTGGCGTCCATTGTGAAGCTGATCCTTCCTTTAAGCCGCCTGCGTACATGATCTCATTCCAACAGATCATTGAAAAGGGTGAGTTGAAGTCTCTCATTCTGTTTTTTGTTTGCTCTGTTAAAGAAATATGGATCGTCAAAGCAGCTGATTAGTTACTAGTCCAGAAACAAAAACATATGCTGCCATCCTACTTGGTGTCACGCGAGACCTCAGCTAAAATCGATCGTATATCAATCAATCAATCAATCAATGTTTATTTATATAGCCCTAAATCACAAGTGTCTCAAAGGGCTGGACAAGCCACAACGACATCCTCGGTACAGAGCCCACATACGGGAAAGGAAAAACTCACCCCAGTGGGATGTCGGTGAATGACTATGAGAAACCTTGGAGAGGACCGCATATGTGGGTAACCCCCCCCCCCCTCTAGGGGAGACCGAAAGCAATGGATGTCGAGTGGGTCTGACATAATATTGTGAAAGTCCAGTCCACATTGGATCCAACACATCAGCGAGAGTCCAGTCCATAGTGGGGCCAGCAGGAAACCATCCCTAGCGGAGACGGGTCAGCAGCGCAGAGATGTCCCCAACCGATGCACAGGCTAGTGGTCTATCACAATAACGCTCTTAAAGTTAAGTTAAAGTAACAATGATCGTCACGCACACTAGTTGTGGTGAAATGTGTCCTCTGCATTTGACCCATCCCCTTGTTCACCCCCTGGGAGGGGAGGCGAGTAGTGGGCAGCAGCGGTGGCCATTTGGTGATTTAACCCCCAATTCCAACCCTTGATGCTGAGTGCCAAAGCAGGGAGGTAATGGCTCCCATTTTCATCGTCTTTGGTATGACTCGGCCGGGGTTTGAACTCACAACCTACCGATCTCAGGGCGGACACTCTAACCACTAGGCCACAGTGTTGTTCTCTCTGGGAAACTACCGTATTTTTTTTTACCAACTTGTCCGTCGCCTTTCCTTAAAGTATCAGAGCTCGTTATTGTTCATGTGCCTGATGGCCGAGGGGGAAAAAAACTGTTCAGGTGGCGGGATGTGTGGGTCTGGATGGACCGTGGTCTCCTGCCTGAGGGGAGAGGGGAGAATAGTTTGTGTTTGAGAGTCGCAAATCAACTCAAATTAGTATTTAGAAGATAAACAGAAGAAAGGGACCAAAGATAAAAGGTATGGAGCTATGTGATTACTTTATATATAATGGATGTAAACTACTTGGTATCTAAAAACTGTTTTGGGGGAAACAAACTGGGGCCCCAAAAGAGTTAGGGTGATGGAAGGATGGTGTAAAATCTGTTATTACTTTTTCTTTTAGCTCAATCAATCAATCTATCAATCAATCATTGTTTATTTATATAGCCCTGTCTCAAAGGGCTGCACAAGCCACAACAACATCCTCGGTTCAGAGCCCACATAAGGGCAAGGAAAAACTCACAACCCAGTGGGACGCCGATGTGAATGACTATGAGAAACCTTGGAAAGGACCGCAGATGTGGGTGAGACCGGATGCAATGGACGTCGAGTGGGTCTAGCATAATATTGTGAAAGTCCAGTCCATAGTGGATCTAACATAATAGTGTGAGAGTCCAGTCCATAGGCTACCTAGATAGGCTACTGTCAACAACTTGTGATCTGATTGGCTATCGCAATTGTCTATCAACTGTATGTGTTCTCAAATTCATCCACTAACCGCAGATGTGGGTGACCCCCCCCTCTAGCGGAGACCGGATGCAATGAACGTCAAGTGGGTCTAGCATAATAGTGTGAGAGTCCAGTCCATAGTGGATCTAACATAATAGTGAGAGTCCAGTCCATAGTGGATCCAACATAATAGTTAGAGTCCAGTCCATAGTGGATCTAACATAATAGTGAGAGTCCAGTCCATAGTGGATTTAACATAATAGTGAGAGTCCAGTCCATAGTGGATCTAACATAATAGTGAGAGTCCAGTCCATAGTGGATCTAACATAATAGTTACAGTCCAGTCCATAGTGGATCTAACATAATAGTGAGAGTCCAGTCCATAGTGGATCTAACATAATAGTTAGAGTCCAGTCCATAGTGGATCTAACATCATAGTTAGAGTCCAGTCCATAGTGGATCTAACATAATAGTGAGAGTCCAGTCCATAGTGGATCTAACATAATAGTGAGAGTCCAGTCCATAGTGGATCTAACATAATAGTTAGAGTACAGTCCATAGTGGATCTAACATAATAGTGAGAGTCCAGTCCATAGTGGATTTAACATAATAGTGAGAGAGTCCAGTCCATAGTGGATCTAACATAATAGTGAGAGTCCAGTCCATAGTGGATCTAACATAATAGTGAGAGTCCAGTCCATAATGGGGCCAGCAGGAGACCATCCCGAGCGGAGACGGGTCAGCAGCTTAGAGATGTCCCCAACCAATGCACAGGCGAGCGGTCCACCTCGGGTCCCGACTCTGGACAGCCAGCACTTCATCCATGGCCACCGGCCCTGTGCACCCCCTTCCACAAGAGAGAGGGGGGCAGAGGAGAAAATAAAAGAAACAGCAGATCAACTGGTCTAAAAGGGGGGTCTATTTAAAGGCTAGAGTATACAAATGAGTTTTAAGATGGGACTTAAATGCTCCTACTGAGATAGCATCTCAGCCCACAGAATATTTTTGGGCTCTGGGAATCACTAATAAGCCAGAGTTCTTTGAACGCAGATTCCTTTCCGGGACAGCTAACAATTAAGGTCTTCCTACACTTTAAATGTTAGAATTCAAACATTGTACTGCTACAGAAGGTTTTATGATGGCGACAATTTGTCTCCAGATTGGCTTAAATGTTTCCTTTCCATCCTGTGGAAGAGACCAGATCACTTCAACCTAAGAAAAGTTTGCCAGACATGTTTCTTGGCATTGTTACACCACTAAAAATGAAGGTACTGCATATTCAATAAGAAAAATGACATGAAAGCTCCGTGCCAAGTCTCAAGGGGAGAAATACACGCTTGCGCTTACACGCTAATGTGGAACACATTGAAAATACAGAAGTATCTTGGTCTTAGAGTTTAATTAATTTTGTGATGGCGCTCTTCACTCAAAGTACTCATCTCTCAAATCAATATTCTGCAGTTGAATTAATTAAAATTACATGATTCATTCTGGGCTCTAAAAAACACCCCATTTATAACATGTAACATGCTTTCTTTAAAAAAAGAAAAACAAACCTATAGACCACAAACATTGGTATGAAATATAATACAATAGAATGTTAGATCAATGCAGATTGTAGCAGTTTTTGTCATAAGCAGCTTACTGCGAGGTTTGTTCTCCCGGGATGCAAACGGACTATTCCGGACAAGGCTTGCAGGTAGGAACATATTTATGAATCTAACTACAAAATAACAGGCAAAAACTCTCTTAACTGTGGCATGAAATAAACAAGACTTACGTAGAGGGTTGCGTGACAATAGCGTGAAGCAAACAACTAGCAGAAGCTATAGCATAGCAAGAAACAAACAACTAACATAACTATGGCATGGAACAACATGAAACTGTGGCATGAAACAACTAACATGAACTATGGCATAGAACAACATGAAACTGTGGCATGAAACCAATAACTAGCATAACTATGGAATCAGACCTGAAACGAGCAATGACGCCAGGCCGACTGACTGGCAAAGGCGGTTTAACTAGTCTCTTGATTAGAGCCAGGTGAGTGTCCGAACACCAGCAGCAGGTGAAAATCATATGCCACCATGGCAAATAAAACAAACAAGAGTGCATGTCCTCTTACATCTCTAGAGGACCTGTATAAGAGACACTGCAACAGGAGAGCAAACAGCATCCTCAGGGACTCATCCCACCCAGGTCACCACTGGCTTGAACTCTTGCCCTCAAGGAGGCGCTATAAGACAATCAAAGCAAGGACAAATAGACTGAAAAACAGTTTCTATCCTAAAGCTGTTATTGCCCTAAACTCTGCACTTACCTGAACACTCACCACTTTATGACTTGCTTACCTCTGATAGAAAACTACTGTGCAATATGTTTTTAACATTTAATTATGTTTTTAAATTTTAAATTGTTTTATTATTGTTGTTGTCTTAGGACTATTTTATGTAGGTTTGTTTTAAAAGCAGTGAGCTGGATTGCTGTCCAATTTCGTTGTTTCCATACAATGACAATAAAGGTATTCTGATTCTGATTCTAAAAAAACAGGAACTCTTGGAGTTAAACTAACAGAACATAACGAAAACATGATCCGGACCACGGATCATGACAGTTTTACGTTCGTACAGCTTTCCCAAATAGGATACATGCACACCTCAGTCATGTTTTTCGTAGATTTCTTGCCCTCATTCTTCTCAGCACTGTCCTTCACAATCACTCTCTTCAGACCGACTGTTGGAAAAAAACAACGTTTTGTCTTTCTAGCGAGTGAAACGGCAGAATTTGAAATCAGATCTTACAGGGTTCAATTGTTGTGTTCGCTACCCCAACTAGCGATGGGGAGAAATCCGAAGTTATCCCGTAGCCCAAATTTTCGCCAAGCATAAAAAAAGAGACAACTCACATCTCAAAAATTTCGAAAGATGGAGCACTCTGAAGCTGAGGTGTCACAGTGCAATTTAAATATGTTACGTACCGTATTTTTCGGACTATAAGGCGCACTTAAAGGCCTACTGAAAGCCACTACTACCGACCACGCAGTCTGATAGTTTATATATCAATGATGAAATCTTAACATTATAACACATGCCAATACGGCCGGGTTAACTTATAAAGTGACATTTTAAATTTGCCGCTAAACTTCCGGTTCGAAACGCCTCTGAGGATGACGTATGCGCGTGATGTAGACCGGGGAACACGGGTATGCCTTCCACATTGAAGCCAATACGAAAAAGCTCTGTTTTCATTTCATAATTCCACAGTATTCTGGACATCTGTGTTCGTGAATCTGTTGCAATCATGTTCATTGCATTATGGAGAAGGAAGCTGAGCAAGCAAAGAAGAAAGTTGTCGGTGCGAAATGGACGTATTTTTCGAACGTAGTCAGTAACAACAGTACACAGCCGGCGCTTCTTTGTTTACATTCCCGAAAGATGCAGTCAAGATGGAAGAACTCGGATAACAGAGACTCTAACCAGGAGGACTTTTGACTTCGATACACAGACGCCTGTAGAGAACTGGGACAACACAGACTCTTACCAGGATTACTTTGATTTGGATGACAAAGACGCAGACGTGCTACTGTGAGTATGCAGCTTTGGCTTCTAAACATTTGATCGCTTGACCGTATGTGCGCAACTTTTTTTTGCGTATGTACGTAACTTTTTTTAAATATATAAGCTTTATGAACCTTGGGTTAGGTGAACGGCCTTTTGGGCTGAGTGATTGTGTGTGTTGATCAGGTGTTTGAATTGTATTGGCGTGTTCTATGGAGCTAGGAGCTAGCATAGGAGCTAGGAGCTAGCATAACAAACACGCAGGTGTTTTTATGCAGGATTAATTTGTGGCATATTAAATATAAGCCTGGTTGTGTTGTGGCTAATAGAGTATATATATGTCTTGTGTTTATTTACTGTTGTAGTCATTCCCAGCTGAATATCAGGTCACCCCCGGCTCTCACAGCATCTTCCCTATCTGAATAGCTTCAACTCCCCACTAGTCCTTCACTTGCACTTTACTCATCCACAAATCTTTCATCCTCGCTCAAATTAATGGGGAAATTGTCGCTTTCTCGGTCCGAATCTCTCTCACTTCATGCGGCCATCATTGTAAACAATAGGGAACTTTGCGTATATGTTCAACTGACTACGTCACGCTACTTCCGGTAGGGGCAAGCCTTTTTTTTATCAGATACCAAAAGTTGCGATCTTTATCGTCGTTGTTCTATACTAAATCCTTTCAGCAAAAATATGGCAATATCGCGAAATGATCAAGTATGACACATAGAATAGATCTGATATCCCCGTTTAAATAAAAAAAATTCATTTCAGTAGGCCTTTAAAATCCTTTCATTTTCTCAAAGATCGACAGTGCGCCTTATAACCCGGTGCGCCTAATGTACGGAATCATTCTGGTTGTGCTTACCGACCTCAAAGCAATTTTATTTGGTACATGGTGTAATGATAAGTGTGACCAGTAGATGGTAGTCACACATAAGAGATACGTGTAGACTGCACTATGACGCCAGTCTACACTACATTTCAGTTTTTGCAGTGTACGCAAAGTCAGGCATTGACGTTGTGTTGGAGTTATCTGGCAAGGTTATGCCATTTTCATTGAGCGTTTCAAGAAACAATTCATTACTTTATCCACATTTTCATTCCCAATTGTTCCAAAATGTAATGGCTTAAAGACTTTATTAGTCATTGAGTTGAAGTGTATCGGAGAGGCGTACAGGTCAATAACATTACAGAAGATAATGAAGCAACTTCATAGCCTAACTGTCTCGCAGCGGCCGCCGACAAGCAAATAATAGATGCTTTTAAACTCGTGGGGTGATGGCGCGAGAACGTTTTTGTGAGTTATATTGATCCACAGCGTAGGAAAAAAAAAAATGCAATTTTATCTCACATCAAGGAAGAGCCCAGGTCCCACGCCCTATTAGGGACTGGCAGACCGCTCTGTGAAGTCCACTTCCCAATCACAGGCTGTCGCTGTGATGAATCCCACAGGGAGTAGCTATAAGTGGCCGAGACTGCCCGACTGATCAGAGGTCAGTTCTGCCTTTCACTCCCACTAATCAAAGCTCTGATTTGTGTAGGACGCTTTGATTCCGAGTCTGCCGCTGAGAGGTAGGCCGATTCATTCACGCTTCTGTCCATGACCATAGAAAGTGTAACCTGTATGTTGGATGCTTTGTGATGCCTTTTTCTCCTTTTCTGGTTTTTATCTTGTTACTTTTGTGTTTTGCAGGCAATAAAGAATCGTTTTCTTTTTACGTACTTTGTTTTTTTTCTTACAGCCATGATGGCAGACTGTAGCATTTCTAGTTTACTTACGGTTTGACTTTTTTTCCCACTGATGAGCCATTCTTTTATTGTTACATCCTTAATAATGGAAACACAATACGAGTGTAAAAAATCACGTAGACGTGTCCATTTTTTTTTTTACTGCTTGATAATCATTTATATTACACAAGACCCAAAACCAGTGAAGTTGGCATATTGTGTAAATCGTAATGATAAAAACTGTCACGTCGGTGGGGGTCGCAGCTTGCTGCGAGGTTTGTTACAAACGGACTATTCCGGACAAGGCGTGCAGGTAGGAACATATTTATTTCCCAAAACTCAAAAGGGTACAAAAAACAAAAAACAACCCGAAGGCAAGCGTGCCTATCGCACGCGGAAGCCAAGCAAAAACTTAGGACATGAAACTATAGACATGAACCTCACGAAACTGTGGCATGAAACAAACACAAAACTGTGGCATGAAACAACTAGCATTAACTATGGCATAGAACAAACAAGAACTGTGGCATGAAACAACTAGCATTAACTATGGCATAGAACAAACACGAACTGTGGCATGAAACCAACAGCATTAACTACGGCATGGAACAAACACAAACTGTGGCATGAAACCAATAGCATTAATTATGGCCTAGAACAAACACGAACTGTGGCATGAAACCAATAGCATTAACTATGGCATAGAACAAACACGGACTGTGGCATGAAACCAATAGTATTAACTATGGCATGGAACAATCACGAACTGTGGCATGAAACCAACAGCATTAACTATGGCATGGAACAAACACGAACTGTGGCATGAAACCAATAGCATTAACTATGGCATAGAACAAACACAAACTGTGGCATGAAACCAACAGCATTAACTATGGCATAGAACAAACACGGACTGTGGCATGAAACCAATAGTATTAACTATGGCATAGAACAAACACGAACTGTGGCATGAAACCAACAGCATTAACTACGGCATAGAACAAACACAAACTGTGGCATGAAACCAATAGCATTAACTATGGCATAGGACAAACACCAACTGTGGCATGAAACCAATAGCATTAACTATGGCATGGAACAACCTCGAACTGTGGCATGAAACCAACAGCATTAACTATGGCATAGAACAAACACGAACTGTGGAATGAAACCAATAGCATTAACTATGGCATGGAACAAACACAAACTGTGGCATGAAACCAATAGCATTAACTATGGCATAGAACAAACACGGACTGTGGCATGAAACCAATAGTATTAACTGTGGCATAGACAAACACGAACTGTGGCATGAAACCAACAGCATTAACTCTGGCATAGAACAAACACAAACTGTGGCATGAAACCAATAGCATTAACTATGGCATAGAACAAACACCAACTGTGGCATGAAACCAATAGCATTAAATATGGCATAGAACAAACACAAACTGTGGCATGAAACCAATAGCATTAACTATGGCATAGAACAAACACCAACTGTGGAATGAAACCAATAGCATTAACTATGGCATGGAACAAACACAAACTGTGGCATGAAACCAATAGCATTAACTATGGCATAGAACAAACACGGACTGTGGCATGAAACCAATAGTATTAACAATGGCATAGAACAAACACGAACAGTGGCATGAAACCAACAGCATTAACTATGGCATAGAAAAAACACGAACTGTGGCATGAAACAACTAGCATTAACTATGGCATAGAACAAACACAAACTGTGGCATGAAACAACTAGCATTAACTATGGCATAGAACAAACACGAATTGTGGCATGAAGCAACTAGCATTAACTATGGCATAAAACAAACACGAACTGTGGCATGAAACCAACAGCATTAACTATGGCATGGAACAAACACGAAACTGTGGCATGAAACCAATAGCATTAACTATGGCATGGAACAAACACGAAACTGTGGCATGAAACCAATAGCATTAATTATGGCATAGAACAAACACGAACTGTGGCATGAAACCAATAGCATTAACTATGGCATAGAACAAACACGAACTGTGGCATGAAACCAATAGTATTAACTATGGCATGGAACAATCACGAACTGTGGCATGAAGCAACTAGCATTAACTATGGCATAGAACAAACCCGAACTGTGGCATGAAACCAATAGCATTAACTATGGCATGGAACAAACACGAACTGTGGCATGAAACCAATAGCATTAACTATGGCATAGAACAAACAGAAACTGTGGCATGAAACCAATAGCATTAACTATGGCATAGAACAAACACGAACTGTGGCATGAAACCAATAGTATTAACTATGGCATGGAACAATCACGAACTGTGGCATGAAACCAACAGCATTAACTATGGCATAGAACAAACCCGAACTGTGGCATGAAACCAATAGCATTAACTATGGCATGGAAAAAACACGAACTGTGGCATGAAACCAATAGCATTAACTATGGCATGGAACAAACACGAACTGTGGCATGAAACCAATAGCATTAACTATGGCATAGAACAAACAAGGACTGTGGCATGAAACCAATAGTATTAACTATGGCATGGAAAAAACACGAACTGTGGCATGAAACCAATAGCATTAACTATGGCATAGAACAAACACGGACTGTGGCATGAAACCAATAGTATTAACTATGGCATAGACAAACACGAACTGTGGCATGAAACCAACAGCATTAACTATGGCATAGAACAAACACAAACTGTGGCATGAAACCAATAGCATTAACTATGGCATAGAACAAACACCAACTGTGGCATGAAACCAATAGCATTAAATATGGCATAGAACAAACACAAACTGTGGCATGAAACCAATAATGACGCCAGGCTGACTGACTGGCAAAGGCAGGCTTAAATAGTCCTCTGATTAGAAGCAGGTGCACGTCCCGAACACCAGAGGCAGGTGCAAATCATAAGTAGCCATGGTAACTAAAACAAACTCAGGTGTCAAAAAGGAACTAAAAGAGTCCAAAACTAACAGAACATAACAAAAACATGATCCGGACCACTGATCATGACAAAAACAGAATATAATGATTTGCAAATACTTTTCAACTTATATTCAATTGAATAGACTGCAAAGACAAGATATTTAATGTTCCAAGTGAGAAACTTGGCAATGGCAGCAACACATTGCAAAAAAACTTGGCAGAGGGGCATTTTTACCACTGTGTTACATGCCACAAATTCAACTTAGTGGCAACGGGGCGTCTACGTATAAATGTCTATGCATTTCGACAAAAGTGAAATGTATACAATGTTTATAAGCGCAGATCATAATGAGACATAAAGTATTGTTAACAAAATTAGACCTTGGCCTTTATTCTCTGGGGTTAATGCCAGATTTTGCGGATGAACCCTATAATCCCTCAGACATAATAGCTCTTAGGCTGCTCATCTCATGCAGAATGGATACAGCGGGTGTCTGCTGGCATGAACCCCAGGAAGTGGATGCGCAGTGGGGTTCATGCACAGGTGCAGCTAATTAGGTTAATAATGTAACAGTGATTAGCCATCAGCTCCTTAGTGGGACTCAATGAGAGTTTTGGGATGACTTGTCTGGATTAGATGTAACAGTAGGGAGTCGCCATTTGTAAACAATTGTGATGAATTCAAATTGTAAAACTCAAGGTTCGTCATCTCCTTGCTGCGAGGTTCGTTCCCCCGGGATGCAAACGGAACACTCCGGACAGGACTTGCAGGTAGGAACATGATTTGATTCTCAAACAAATCAAAGCACCACCAAGAACAGAAAACAAGTCGAAAGAAACATGTGCCAATCGCACTCAAAAATAAACTTAGGAGACAAGCAAAACTTACGTGACGAGAGCATGAAGCAAACAATGACGCCAGACTGAGCGTGGCGAGCGAGGTGACTAAATAGCTCTCTGATTAGTGGTTGACAGCAGCTGAGCGTGGGACCACTAACCAGAGGCAGGTGAACCCAATTAATCCCCATGCTGACCAACATAAACCCAGGAGTGCACAAACAGGAACTAAGGGAGTCCAAAACTAACAGAACATAACAAAACATGATCCTAACATAACCAGAAATCACGATCATAGAGTACTTTTTAATTAACTTTCCCTAAATATCTAAAAGTATTCATATTCTCTTCATGTCATATTATGCTCCTTCCAATGCTGTTGTTTTTAGTTTTAGTTTGTATCCAATCAGAATTCAGCTAGCTTATGTTGCCATGCTGTACCAAATCTGCCCGGAGCCTTCAGAATCAACAATGCGGGCGTCTTTGCACTGTAAGAAAACGGGCACACACAGTTGATAGACTACTGCGATAGCCAATCAGATTACGAGTTGTTGTCAGTTAGGCCTTCTAGCTGGCCTAACGCTGAGATTGGATACTCACTTGGGACTCCTAAGTGAGTATCCAATCACGAGTTGCAAAAATAGGAAGTGGCACTGGAACCATACGAGCCATAGAAAGCCGCAGAAAATTCACTGGTTCAATAACCACAAAGATAAAGTATTTTTTCTCACACCTGATTCATTGATTGATTGATTGAAACTTGTATTCGTAGATTGCACAGTACAGTACATATTCCGTACAATTGACCACTAAATGGTAACAACCGAATACGTTTTCAACTTGTTTAAGTCGGGGTCCACGCTAATCAATTCATGGTAAAGAAATGGGTCCCATTTTTTGCAGTCTTTGGTATGACTCGATCTACCGATCTCAGGACGGACTGTCTAACCACTAAACCACTGAGTAGCTACCTAGTAATCCTCTGTGGACAGACGAAGCCAAGCAATGCAGGTTTAGGGAGCGGTGCACGCTCCCGCGAAGCAAATACATTTTTGGCAGGCAATCACATTTTGGCACAACACCGGCGCCGAAATGGTTTCCCTGCCACTCGGATAAGCGGAGGAAGATTGATGGATGGATGGATAATCAAATTGCAGAAGACCTAAATACCAAACAACCCTTGAATAACGCTTACAGAACTCCGGATACCAAATGTACAGTGTTGCCTGGCAATGTCATTAATTCAGAGCACAGTAACATTTCTATCAGTAAGTTGCTTGGTTAAATGATTTTTATCCCTCACTTGATGCATTTGTCATTTTCCATTGGGCTTTTTCCTTAGTATGTGATGTGTTCATCAGTACGAACATTGGTATCAAGAAGAGCACCCAGAATTGATTCAAGGATTGGACTGCCAAGAGCTGGAATATTTACTGATCAGAGGATTATGGAAGCGGCAGCCGGAGAGACGACAGCAGGGGTGTTGTACAATGATTAGACCACTACTAAGCCAATTAAACACATGTTCCTATGGCAACAAAAAGGACATTTGAAAAAGAATGCAGAAAATAACTAAAAGATGAGAATAGCAAACACTGTACTGTTTGTATGCGTCTTGTTAGACGGCTCCTAGAACTGGATGCAATACTGACCTGGGGCAAGGTGGAGAATGGTTTGCGGTAGGGTTGCACTGGTACCAAAATGTATTTCAATACTTTTCTAAATAAAGGGAACCACAAAAAATGGCATTATTGGCTTTATTTTAACAACAAATCTTAGGGTAAATTAAACATATGTTTATTATTGGAATTTTTTCCTTAAATAAAATGGTGAACGTACAAGACAACTTGTCTTTTAGTAGTAAGTAAACAAACAAAGGCTCCTAATTTAGCTGCTGACATATGCAGTAACATATTGTGTCATTTTCCTGTCTATTATTTTGTCAAAATTATAAAGGACAAGTGGTAGAAAATGAATTATTAATCTACTTGTTCAAGTACTGTTAATATATGATTACTTTCTCTATTAACATGCTCTATCTACACTTCTGTTAAAATGTAATAATCACTTATTCTTCTGTTGTTTGGATGCTTTACATTAGTTTTGGATGATACCATACATTTGGGTATCAATCCGAATCCCAGGATTATACATTGGTCATAATTTAAGTCCTAATGTGTCCAGGGACATATTTATTGAGTTTATAAACATAATATCAAAGATTTTGTGATGCTAAAACCATCGATGTAATCTTAGTACTATCAACTAGATACACTCCTGTACTTGGTATCCTTACTGTGGATATCAGGTGTAGATCCACCAATGGCGTTTGTTTACATTTAGACGCCGGTGAGCTCAGGCGTGTAGTGAAGCATGTTTAGCTATTCCTCATCCTGCAGGGATGGTACTTGTAAAAAACATACTTTATTTGTCGCCATGGAGGGAAGGATTAGTGATTTAGAAGTAGCTATGACACGATACGGTACAATTTTTCACGGCCAGGGCGCATTGGAATGCGCTCTACTTGTCGCACCTCGGGACACGCCCACGGTCGCGCACATCCAGCAGCAGCCGCCAGCTGCAATCATTCACCTGCAATCAGCGCACCCGCCTGTATTGAAGGAGCTGCCTTCATAAGCCTGCTCAACCGGCCATCCCTCGCCGGAATATAACCTTCTGTTGGCGTACCTTCCCTGTGTGCATCCTCGAATCAAGCTGTGCGTCTTGTGCTCCTGGATCTTCCCTGCCTCCCTCGTGCTTCCTGGTTCTCGACTCCTCGCTTGCCCCGGACTACGACGACTCGCTCCTGCCTCTCAACCCCGCTTCCGGCCCTGGACAACCCTGCCTGCCTTGCCCTCGTCGGACAGCACCGCTCCTCTCAACACGCACCTCCAACATTTACATTACATTTACAGGGACGGCGTGGCGTAGTGGGTAGAGCAACCATGCCAGAAACCCGAGGGTTGCAGGTTCGCTCCCCGCCTCTTACCATCCAAAAATCCCTGCCGTTGTGTCCTTGGGCAGGACACTTCACCCTTTGCCCCCGGTGCCGCTCACACCGGTGAAATGAATGATGAATGATAGGTGGTGGTCGGAGTGGCCGTAGGCGCAAATTGCAGCCACGCTTCCGTCAGTCTACCCCAGGGCAGCTGTGGCTACGAAAGTAGCTTATCACCACCAGGTGTGAATGATTGATGGGTTCAGAAAAACATGTAAAGCGACTTTGTGTACTTAGAAAAGCGCTATATAAATCCCAGGTATTATTATTATTATTATTATTTACGGTAAAACGCTCCAGTTAAATACTACACATTGTTAGGATCCGCTGCTCGGATCACAGTTTGTTTACATTTTAGTGTCACGTGTGTTTGTTTCTGTTGCCATGACGGCAGATTTTGCTCACCTGCCTCTGGTTAGCGTTCGGGACGCGCACCTGTTGCCCGAGCGCTAATCAGAGGGCTATTTAGTCTTCGCCCGGGCGGCACTCTGCCTGGCTGCCTAATTTGCTTATATGCAACAAGTATCGACCTCTTTGTTTCCTGCTAGCTTTCATGCTATGTATTTTTGCTTGCTAGCTCCCACGCTAGCCCCTTTGTTTTTTGTCTTCCGTGCTATGAGCACGTTTTTGTTTTTTTTCTGTCTGATTTATTTGCGGAAATAAATCATTTTCCTATCTGCAAGCTGTGTCCGAGCCCGTCTGCATCCTTGGGAGAACACCTCGCACCACGATGCGACCAGGTCGTTACACACATAGTCTTACACCATACACACTCTTGGATTTTGTCACACACCATTCTATAGTTTATTAGTATTGTTAATTATTATATATATATTAAATATATATATAATAAGTCATTGAACATAACCGCCCTCTGGTGTCTGTTGCCGTCACCTCCCCTCCGAACCACAACACAATTTTAGCTTCTCGCTAGCTAGCCATGTCTTATAGCACCTCTTTCTCAGGGCGTTTCAGTGTTATACTGTATCTTCACCTTTATCTTATGTTTTTAACCCAAAATGCATCCGTTCTCCCTTTTCTGTCTACACACTGTGTCTGCTTGTAAGTACTCTGTGATTGTGCGCTGCCGAACATGCTCCTCTGCTCGTAAAACCAGCAATGCCCTTTAAAAAAAACAACGTAATAATCACTTATTCTTCTGTTGTTTGGATGCTTTAGATTAGTTTTTGACGATACCACAACTTTGGGCATCAATCTGATACCAAGTCATTACAGGATCATACATTGGTCATATTCATAGTCCTCATGTGTCCAGGGACATATTTCCTGGGTTTATAAAGACAAAAACGGTACTTTTTAGAGGCGCTATAGTACCGAATATGATTAATTTGTATCTTGGTAATATACTAATAGTATACCGTACAACCCTAGTTTGCGGTAAATAAAACAAGAAGGAGCTGTTTGGCAACAAATCTTTTCTTCCACAGGTTGAACAAACACTGGACATGATGGTCGCTATTTCAACACTGGCCTAACGTGCCAAAGGGTTTTAAAAGAACTTTATCCGTGAAGGCTGAAAGAAGGATTGTGGCTTTATTGTAAGGCGAACTAACTGCCCTTTGGTGGCATGTGGATGTCAGAGAGCTTCTCCCTCCCATCTGTCATTGTCAGCAGGGAGTCCACTGTAAGAACATTTAGTCCGAGGAGGCCAGAAAGCCCCTGATTGGTGTGCACTCATGAGGTTTAGTTGTTTGAAGTAGTAGTAGCGTGATGACAATACCTCATTGTCTAATCCTTAAAGGGAAACGGCATGTTTTTTTTACAATTGTGTCTATTGTTCACAATCATTATGATTATGCATTTTTTAATGCATTCCAACTCGTAAATAAACTAAATAAAAGTCTGCTTAACCTCTTAAGGCCCACGCTGTTTGTTTACATGTTTTTTTGTATTTATTTTTGCTATTTGGGCTTATTGGACCCTAATTAGAATAACAACTAAAAATCATCTTTTAATATGATGTACTTAGTCCATAAGTACACAAACGTGTACTTCATGTGTAGTGACATGCTAATGTTTATTTTTACACTTTTTTTTTCTAAATTCCATTATATGATATACTCTTCTGACACCACCAGATGGCAGTATAAGTGTCCACATAAGTGGCCATAAGACCCCAATTCAGTAGTGTACACAATTTTGGAAATAAGAACTAAAAGGTGCTGTCCACGCATGTGGCCACTAAGGCCTTTAGAGGTTAAAATGGAGCCAATGGAAGGTCCTCTATTCCGCCCATAAAACCTAATAAATAACCATCCAAAAACCGCCAACAATACTCCATTGACATTTACTAGGTTGGTACACTGCAAAAACTGAAATCTAAGTAAGATGAAATATCTCAAATAAGGGTGATATTTGCTTATTTTCTGTCTGATAAGATAATTCTTCTCACTAAGCAGATTTTATGTTCGAGTGTTTTACTTGTTTTAAGTGTTTTGGTCCTAAATGATCTCAGTAAGATATTACATCTTGTTGCTGAGATTTGATGACCTATATTGAGTAAAACATGCTTGGAACTAGAATATCAACTGTTGCAAAGCTGTGTCATCAACACTCACAAGTATAAAACTACTTTTTTAAAGTAATACATTCTTACTTCAAGCATGAAAAAAAAATCATGACTTTGACACAATTTGCTGTTTTACATACTCATATAGTAGTACAGTTGGCACAGTACAGTAAACTGATAGTTAATATTTAAACATTTCACATTTCTAACAATTTTGAACAGAAATAGTTCATGCACATTCAGATAAATTCTTCAAAATTACAATTAAAAAAAAATGTGACCGGGGGCCGGGCTGTATATATGCGCACTAATTGACTGAAAGAGCACGCACTTGGCGCGATGATGTCATGTTATCCATGGAAAAATGCATTTTTAGACAATATGATTTGCCTGAGCGGCTAGGAGACCCAGAGAGTAACAAGCGGTTGCCTTGTTGCCTTTCCATTAAGAACAATAAATTAGTTTTTAGTATAAGTTTGCTGGTTTCAAGAAATGTAATGCCGAGCGCATATCATTATGTCAAGATAATGGCACTAGCATTTACTTCATTTAAGAATATTTTTCAACATATTGAGCAAAAAGGTCTAATTTTTTTTTCTACTAAGAAAAGTGCACTTGTTATTAGTGAGAATATACTTATTTTAAGGTATTTTTGGGTTCATTAAGGTTAGCTAATTTTACTTGTTTTGGAAAGCCTTAACAAGCCGAATTTTCTTGTTCTACTGGCAGATAATTTTGCTTAGTTCAAGTAAAATACCCCTCATTTTTGTATTTGACCACTGACTTTTTGCAGTGTAGAAGCTGGGGATCGAACCGGGAACCCTCAGGTTGCTGGCACGGCCGCTCTGCCAACTGCGCCACGCCGTCCGTAGCTTGTGTGGCTATGTTGACATCATCGGCTGGTGAAGCTGCTTTCATGGGTCAGAGCTCATGGAAGTTGATGCTAGATCACAAACATTGCCTCTCACCTTGATAGAAGAAGGATGAGGACGTAATCCGACAAGTTGGTACGCTTTGACAGCCAATTTAGATCCGGAAATGGCCAGAAAGACACGAAAAGACGCTCGGTTCCAAGCCCCCTTTTCTTCATCTAAACAGAAATATAACAAGATTATATCAGTCAGCATCCTAATGACAGCAAACATTGTACAGTAAGTGATGTTTTCAAATTAATGCGCCAAGCAAAATAAGTGAATATTACATCCTATAATAAATATTCCTGTTACTAAGTTACATACTGTGAATACTTACAGCATGAATATAAAACATGTTTGGATGTTTTCTAAGGGCTTTATAGGCAGACTAGAGCGACTCCCATGGTCTTCATTGTAAACTGACTTTGAGAATCCATAACAAAAATACAAATATGTGTTCTTGTCTTACATTGGGTTTGTGAATTATAGACACAATTCCCCCCAAAAAAGAATAGTTCCCCTTCAAGTGCGTCTGTTTTCAATCAATCAATCAATCAATCAATCAATCAATCAATGTTTATTTATATAGCCCTAAATCACAAGCGTCTCAAAGGGCTGCACAAGTCACAACGACATCCGTGGTTCAGCGCCCACTAAAGGGCAAGGAAAAACTCACAACCCAGTGGGACGTCGATGAGAATGACTATGAGAAACCTTGGAGAGGACCGCAGATGTGGGTAACCCACCCCCCCCTCTAGGGGAGACTGGATGCAATGGACGTCGAGTGGGTGTGACATAATATTGTGGAAGTCCAGTCCATAGTGGATCTAACATAATAGTGTGAGAGTCGAGTCCATAGTGGATCTAACATAATAGTGAGAGTCCAGTCCATAGTGGATCTAACATAATAGTGTGAGAGTCCAGTCCATAGTGGATCTAACATAATAGTGTGAGAGTCCAGTCCATAGTGGATCTAGCATAGTATTGTGAGAGTTCGGTCCATAGTGGATCCAACATAATAGTGGGAGTCCAGTCCATAGTGGATCTAACATAATAGTGTGAGAGTCCAGTCCATAGTGGATCTCACATATTATTGTGAGAGTCCGGTCCATAGTGGATCTAACATAATAGTGAGTGTCCAGTCCATAGTGGATCTAACATAATAGTGTGAGAGTCCAGTCCATAGTGGATCTAACATAATAGTGAGAGTCCAGTCCATAGTGGATATAACATAAAAGTGTGAGAGTCCAGTCCATAGTGGATCTAACATAATAGTGTGAGTCCAGTCCATAGTGGATCTAACATAAAAGTGTGAGAGTCCAGTCCATAGTGGATCTAACATAAAAGTGTGAGAGTCCAGTCCATAGTGGATCTAACATAATAGTGAGAGTCCAGTCCATAGTGGATCTCACATAATAGTGAGAGTCCAGTCCATAGTGGATCTCACATAATAGTGAGAGTCCAGTCCATAGTGGATCTCACATAATAGTGAGAGTCCAGTCCATAGTGGATCTCACATAATAGTGAGAGTCCAGTCCATAGTGGATCTCACATAATAGTGAGAGTCCAGTCCATAGTGGATCTAACATAATAGTGAGAGTCCAGTCCATAGTGGATCTAACATAATAGTGAGAGTCCAGTACATAGTGGATCTCACATAATAGTGAGAGTCCAGTCCATAGTGGATCTAACATCATAGTGAGAGTCCAGTCCATAGTGGATCTAACATAATAGTGATGGTCCAGTCCATAGTGGATCTAACATAATAGTGAGAGTCCAGTCCATAGTGGATCTAACATAATAGTGAGAGTCCAGTCCATAGTGGATCTAACATAATAGTGAGAGTCCAGTCCGTAGTGGATCTAACATAATAGTGAGAGTCCAGTCCATAGTGGATCTAACATAATAGTGAGAGTCCAGTCCGTAGTGGATCTAACATAATAGTGAGAGTCCAGTCCATAGTGGGGCCAGCAGGAGACCATCCCGAGCGGAGACGGGTCAGCAGCGCAGAGATGTCCCCAACAATGGGGTAGAGACGGGTCAGCAGCGCAGAGATGTCCCCAACCGATGCACAGGCAAGACTCTGGACTAAATGTTTTTACTGCATGTAACGTAATATTGTGGAATATTCCCAGATGATGTCAATATATTAGATAACTCACTATAGCTTCAGTGTATGTTAAAAAAAATAATGCATTCCAGGCAGCCCGAGGCTAAAAGTGTTAAAAGTATTTTTTGGGTGGGAGGAGGGGGGGAGGGAGTAAGATACGATGTTTCATTCATTCAGTCGTAGCCTTCCGGCATTTTAATGAGATAAATGATAATAAATGGGTTATACTTGTATAGCGCTTTTCTACCTTCAAGGTACTCAAAGCGCTTTGACACTATTTCCACATTCACCCATTCACACACACATTCACACACTGATGGAGGGAGCTGCCATGCAAGGCGCTAACCAGCAGCCATCAGGAGCAAGGGTGAAGTGTCTTGCCCAAGGACACAGCGGACGTGACTAGGATGGTAGAAGGTGGGGATTGAACCCCAGTAACCAGCAACCCTCCGATTGCTGGCACGGCCACTCTACCAACTTCGCCACGCCGTACTCTAGAAGCAAAGACATCTTGTATCCACGGCCGGGCTGCACGCCAGTTTAACAGACTGGCGCAAAGTCCCCGAAAGAACCAGTAACTTATCATTTGTGTCCAAATCGAGAAAATCTTCGGACTAATTAAGCTGCACCCCATGAAGAAGGAAGGACGACATATTTTTGCCATCGGGACACTGCGACTTGAGGATTCCCAACATCTCCTTGTGAATTCAGATCTTGCAGAATCATTCGTAGCGAACTGTCAAGCACAAGGATGGCACCATTGACCAAAAAAAGGTCACTCACAGCTAAGACAACCTGATAGGTGGTTGTCTTGCCAGGAAAATGGGCAACCAGTGTGTCATTTCCAAAGGTTAACAAATCTGCGACTGAAATGGGAAAGACATTCCAATTAAACTTGGGCTCAATGAACATTTTTCTCCTGCTCTCAACCACTGATCTCTTGCTTAGCAACATAATAAACCTACCAAATATGTTTTTTTGTTGTTGTGCGAGAAGTCATGCCGCTACGGAGATGCCAAAAGGTATTTATCTATGTGTTATGGTATTGTCCGTTTGAACAAGGCTACAAAGGAAATCCTATCTAATTTGTACATTCCATCAGCAACACGAGCAGCCATTATTTGTCAGTGGTGTCAGGTTCAAACACTGATGACATCTATTAATCAGACAAGAAGCGAGGAATCATGCAGAGACAGAGTTCAATTTAGCTCATGAGGAGAACGCATGGAGCTGCACCCTTAGTCACAGTCTCGCCCTACGCTCTAAGGTTCAGCTCCCGCGTCCCTCTTTTTAATCAGAGTTCCATAGTCAACATCACTGAGGCCGCCTCTAAAAGGAGTGGTCACATATAGTATGCAAAGCAGCAGGTCCACGCACAATACGTGACGGAATGGGCTGGGGGGGCCTTGTGATTTTGCCTTGTCCCCGCTTCCTCTGCGTGTTGTCATCTTATCTTCGTTGAGGTCCTTGAAGTCTCTGCTTCGTCTGCGTGCTGTCGTCTTATCTTCGTTGAGGTCCTTGAAGTCCTTGGCTGTTAGCGGGCTACAACAAAGATAACATCTGTGGCTAAGGCCACCCTTCAGACAAGAAGTTCTGTCCTTGCATAGATTAGAAAAGTCTAACTTGAGCACAATAGCTAATAACTAAAGCAACGGACTTTAAGCATACTAAAGTTAGTGTGATAATATATACATAATTATTCTAACAGTGGTTTTATACTACTGCCAAAAAATGTTAAAAATCAGATTATGTCAGAATAATCATGTGTAAGTTATCACACAACTCTCATGCTTAAAGGCCGTTGCTATAGTTATTATCAATTGTGCTGAAGTTGTACTTTTCTATCTGTGCAAAGGGACATCTTCCCGTATCAGTGTTTGTGTTCAGAACCGGCCTGCTGACTGTCAAGGGCGAACATCGAGTGCCGTGACGCAGGCAGAGCAGAGACAGGGCGATATCACGAGTGTCAGTACATTTGCATTTCATGAATAGTCATAAATTGTTTCTAACTGGGGCTGCTGAGATTACCCCCCCCCCCCCCCCCCCCCTTCATTCAGAGGCGGCCTCAGTGATGTAACCAGGGACCTCCTAAATAAATAGAGGAGCACGTGGGCTGGACTTTAGAGCGTAGGTTGGTTCTGTAACTAAGAGTACAGCCCAAAACGTCTCTCCTTATTGAGCCAAATTTAACTCTTGTCTCTGCATGATTCCTTGCTTCTTGTCTGTTTAATAGATGTCATCAGTGTTTGAACCTGACAGATTGATCACACTTTTACATTTTGAGTAATCAAAATAAATTACTTTCTTGGATAATTTAAGTTAACTTTAGAAAAAGATCCCGATATTTTGACACAAATGCTAATTTATTGTCAGAATTCCATACAGGAACATTGTTTTATGTTGCAATATATCAATTAAATTCAGGGTATCCATTCATTCATCAATCCATAAGATGACAGCATGCAATCAATCAACGTTTATCGATGTAGCCCTTAATCACAAGTGTCTCAAAGGGCTGCACAAGCCACAACGACATTCTCGGCTTAGATCCCCTAACAAGGGCAAGAAAAATATTTGTTTGTCTTAGCCCACTAACAGCCAAGGATTTCAAAGACGAATTTCAACGAATATAAGACAACAGCACGCAGACGAAACAGAGGCAAGGCAATCACAATGCCCCCCAGCACATTCCGTCACATACTGTGCGTACTGGAAGCTGCTTTGCATGAAATGTGTGGTCACTCCTTTTAGAGGCGGCCTCAGTGATGTAACCAGGGACCTCCCAAATAAATAGAGGAGCATGTGGGCTGGACTTTAGAGCGTAGGTTGTTTCTGTAACTCGAGTACAGCCCAAAACGTCTCTCCTCATTGAGCCTCTGCATGATTCCTTGCTTCTTGTCTGTTTAATAAATGTCATCAGTGTTTGAACCTGACAGAACACAATTGTATTATTTTTTGTATGAATTGTCTCGGACCTTTCTGGGTGTAACTGGCAAATTCTGCACAAACTTACGCTGGTTTTCTGTGATTTCCTCCCTGCCCTAGAGAATGTGAATAGTTGTTTGTACGTGCTCTGTGTTTGACTGGTGATCAGACCAGTCCATCGCTTATACTGTATAGGGATGATACTCGAAACCGATTTTCCTGGTTGTTCGATAAGAAAAGAACCGAGTCCTCTGACTCAAATCCCTTTTTGAGAACCGGTACCTGTTATCGAGACCACTATAGTAAAGAAAAAGAGTTGGTTCTTTATTCGAATCCCTGGGAACGAATCCCGTCCCGACCAGAAATGCTCCGTGGGACATCACAAGAAATGACGTCATGTAGCTCAGTCATTAGGCGCAGATAGCGAAAGCAGGAAAAACAATGGACCGGAAAAAGCGCTCCAAGGTGTAATAAAGTTCAAAACAAAAGGTATAATCCAATGAATAACTTTACTGAGAGATTTGAGCAGGGTACAAACACATGACGAACACTTTTACGACCAACCGGAAACATAGCAACCAGGCTAGCAACGCACTTCCTTTACGGCAGCTGTCACAACATTCTTAAAGCAACCACAGCACATACATATATATATATATATATATATATGACATGAAATCCCTTTTTTAACTTTTGTTTTTCTTTCCTTGTAAACAAAACAAAATCACACTGTATATGTGTTGTCTGTGTAATTATAAATAATGCAGACGAGGCGTGTCGGCTGAGTTCTTGACGTTTACTTTCACAGCGTGCTCATAACCTCATTCTTAGCTGCCGGGTGGCGACATGCAACAACACTTTTCGGGGCTACCGCGCATGCTCGTCACTCCCGCTGCATGCTGGGTAGTGTAGTTGTTATATTCCCTAGCCTAGCTCACAACATCACATAGTTCCCCTATAAAGAAATAATGTTAACTCAATAAAGTGTATTTCCTTTTTTTAGCTTTAACTTTTCATTTTTTAGCATTGTAACCACATTTGCAAACAACTTTTCTCTTCATAGAATTTTCTTTCAATAAAGAAATAAAGTGCAAAAATGTCAAAGCATCATAAGAAATAGTTATGTCAACACTTTTTTTTTTTTAAACAACTAAAAAAAAACAAGAGTTCTTAACAACTCTCAATCAGCCTCTTAGGTGGCTGAACATGTCTCTTAGGTCTAGACCAGGCGTGTCCAAAGTACGGCCCGTGGGCCAAATGCGGCCCGCCGGCATCTTCAAATTGGCCCGCGGGATGTCGTGAGTATAATAAAGAATCTTACATTCATTTTAAAAGTATAACATTTTAAATGCTGCTATTTTGACACAATCTAGTGATCAACATGAGTTTTTCCTGGTCAAAGACTTTTTATGTTTGGAATGTGCAGCATCTATTTATATGACCGAATGCAAACAACCTTCCCTAGTCATGGTGCAAAAAATGTTACTAAAAAATCCAACCAACACAAAATGTAAACAGATATGGATATTATAAAAAGCGTCCAATCACCATAAAAAATAAAAAATAAATACCCAAAGCGTGATTGGAAAATGCTTAACACTCTCCATACTTATCCATGTTTGGTGCATTTTAGCTGCTTGATAATTCTGATTGATTACAAAACTTTAAGGAGGTTGTCACAGAAGTAAACAAGGTAGAAGTCAAACTTTCGTATACTCTTAATATCCAATTAATAGAATGTGTGTGTTTGTATATATATATATATATATATATATATATATATATATATATATATATATATATATATATATATATATATATATATATATATATATGTGTAAATACATATATATATATATATATATATATATATATATATATGTATATATATATGTATATATAAATATATATATATATATATGCATGTATGTATACAAATACAGTATATATTTATGCATGTATGTATACATATACAGGAGATATATATATATATATATATATATATATATATATATATATATATATATATATATATATATATATATATATATATATATATATATATATATATATATGTATATCTATATATATATATATATATATATATATATATTATATATATATATATATATATATATATATATATAGTATATATATATATATATATATATATATATATATATATATATATATATATATATATATATATATATATATATATATATATATATATATATATATATATATATATATATATATATATATATATATATATATACATAGTTACTTTACATGCAGTCGGCTTTCGGCCCTCAACCACATTTTTTTAGCCCAATGTGGCCCCCAAGTCAAAATGTCTGGACACCCCTGGTCTAGACAGTCTCTCAACAGCAGGTGACACGGACACTGCTGACGGACCTTGGTCAGCAAGGTCAGGCTCCATGTCAGCAAGTTATGCAGGTCCAGCTGAGTCCTGTTGAGCCTTTTCCTGAGTAATAGCTGTAGTTAGTATGTTCCAATAGCAGCAGAAGTGCACTTTTTGGAGAGCTGTATTATTTTCAGTTTTCTGATTTTATTTAACACTATATTATTATTTATAGTGATCACAGAGACAGGTTGTTTATGTGTTACTGTATATATGTGTTTTTATGAAAAATACCACTTAATATACTTTGGGTAACAACAGTCAATATTTATTTATTTTATTTTATTTTTTTAGGGGGGTAACAGTCAATATTTATTTATTTATTTATTAGATTTAATGTTTTTCTTATATAATAAAAGTGAGCTTTTGTTAAACCAAATATTGTGTGTTTTTTTTCCATATACAACAACCTATCTGGACTCGATAAGAGAATCGATAAGGAATCGGTTCGATAAGAGGATTCGATAATAGGCTCGAACTCGATAATTTCTTATCAAACAGCATCCCTTCTACTGTATGTCTTAAAGAGTTTGAAATTTCAATTCCTTCAACAAAAGCCATCAACATCCGTGGTTGTAAAAACCACATTTATGAAACCGCGTTAAAAAGCCCATTACAAGTGACCATCTGCGACCTGCGAGTCTGATCCCGGAGCCTCAATCAGGAGTTCCAAATCGCTTCATCGGCGATGTCGTTGTCAGATGGTGATAAATGAAGCTGAAACTAATAAACAAACATGCACAACTCAGTGAGGTGACACTGATCATTTGGTATTCTGAATATAAAATCCTAACCATGAAAACGAGGTGATGAGTGAGAATGCTGAAGAGTCGTCAGCCTTCATGTACTGGAATGACTTATAAAACAACATGGCGATACGCAGGAGTAATTAAAGCAAAGCAATCACGTTATAATGTCCTCCTGCCGAGCTATTTGAAACAAAGCAATCTTACACAAATAGCCGTCGTGACATCGGACTCGGTTTGTAGAACACAAACTCTCCAGCTGAACAATGTAATGCGATGTTGTAAATGTTGTTGATATTCATTATTTTTTTTATTGCGGCGCCACGTTTCATGATTTAAGATGACATTTTACAACACGTCAGGCAGAGTGAACAAGATGGCCCGGACCCAAAATCATTCAACACGGAGGTGGAAACCGGAGGTGTGGATTTGATTCATGTGACTTGGACTCACAATTTTTGATGACTTTGGGCCTCGACTCGGACTTGGACGTCAACAACTCGGGACTTGGCTCTGACTTTAGTCTGATGACTTGAAGATACTTTGGATTTTCGATGAATGTTTTTGGGGTCTTTTTAAAAAAGGACAAAATACTTCCACATTAAAAAAATAACTGTATCTCGTAACAGCAACAACCCCAGATTAACACCAACATTGTCCATGCACTAAATTAGTCCGATTTAAAGTTAAAGTACCAATGATTGTCACACACACACTAGGTGTGGTGAAATTTGTCCTCTGTATTTGACCCATCCCCTTGTTCACCCCCCTGGGAGGTGAGGGGAGCAGTGGGCAGCAGCGGTGGCCACGCCCGGGAATAATTTTTGGTGATTTAACTCCCAATTCCAACCCTTGATGCTGAGTGCCAAGGAGGGAGGTAATGGGTCCCATTTTTTTAGTCTTTGGTATGACTCAGCCGGGGTTTGAACTCACGACCTACCGATCTCAGGGCGGACACTCTAAGGACCAGATGAGTAGCCCGCTGGCCTGTTCTAAAAATAGCTCAAATAGCAGCACTTACCAGTAAGCTGCCTCTATTTTTTTAAATGTTATTTATTTACTAGCAAGCTGGTCTCGCTTTGCTCGACATTTTTAATTCTAAGAGAGACAAAACTCAAATAGAATTTGAAAATCCAAGAAAATATTTTAAAGACTTGGTCTTCACTAACTGACAAAGAAACAGATAACAGATTTGGTGTCCAGTTCAAAGTGTGACATGATTTATTAAAAAATTATTTGAGAGCTGACTTTTGTATTTTACACGAGTTATTATTTGTACAAACATGGTGCAAAGTAATTCATGATTTGTTAAAAAATGTTAGTGCCCGTAAGGACCAGATGAGTAGCCCGCTGGCCCGTTCTAAAAATAGCTCAAATAGCAGCACTTACCAGTAAGCTGCCTCTATTTTTTTAAATGTTATTTATTTACTAGCAAGCTGGTCTCGCTTTGCTCGACATTTTTAATTCTAAGAGAGACAAAACTCAAATAGAATTTGAAAATCCAAGAAACTATTTGAAAGACTTGGTCTTCACTAACTGACAAAGAAACAGATAACAGATTTGGTGTCCAGTTCAAAGTGTGACATGATTTATTTAAAGATTTGAGAGTTGACGTTTGTATTTTACACGAGTTATTATTTGTACAAACATGGTGCAAAATAATTCATGATTTGTTAAAAAATGTTAGTGGCTAGCTAGTTAAAATGGGATATTGTGATTTCACAAGACTGTCTTAGAAGTGATCATTTGAAAATGTTCAATTTGAAAAATGTGCACTTAGAGAAAATATAAATATAGAGTGTTGCATATTGATATTTATCGGTTTCTATATATATTTATTGTGAGAAATCATTAAGATGATCAGTGTTTCCACAAAATTAAATATCATTAATTATTAATAATAACATAGAGTTAAAGGTAAATTGAGCAAATTGGCTATTTCTGGCAATTTATTTAAGTGTGTATCAAACTGGTAGCCCTTCGCATTAATCAGTACCCAAGAAGTAGCTCTTGCTTTCAAAAAGGTTGGTGACCCCCGCTCTAAGGCCACTGAGTAGGCTAAAACAGTGTGGAAGTGACGAGCTAAATTAACTCATAGTCCAACAAAATTCAAACATGCCATACACAAAGTAAGTCAAAACTAACTAAAGGCTGAAATATGCTCTTGCGTCACGTAGTTTGTGCCCCCTCTGACAGCGTATTGATCCGTTCATACCCCCTTCTGCGGGGCCTTACATGTGATTTGCAATTATTTTCCAAAACACTAGAGAGCAGTGTTTTCTGTCAAGGCCAGGGCGCATTCCAATGACACAGGCACTCTCTATCCGCTGTGGGCGTGCCTCCTCGCGCCTGCAGACAATCTTCAATCCGCACACCTTCCCGTGATGAGCGAGCTGCCTTCATAAGCCGACACAACCTGCCAGGCCGGGCCGGAATATAACCTTTTGTTGGCGATCATCGGATCTTTATGCTCGCTCTCTCTCTCCGTGTTCCCCTCTGTGTTTCATTGTTCTTCCTTGTCCTTCCAGCGTCTGCCCTTGTTCCTGTGTTGGCGAGCTGTGCGTCTCGTCACCTTTTTGTTCCCCTGCTTCCCGGACTGCCCTTTTGGATTCTCCACCTCCCGCTTGGAAACGGACCTTGTCTCTTCTCTCCCGCCCTGGATCATCTGCCTGCCCCACGGACTTCCGTGTTCCTTCGCTCTCGACAACATTCGGTAACACACACCTCAGCTAACCACACACATAGCCTCACACACACACACTCGTGGGTTTTGACACTCCCCATTTCCTCAGTGTAGTTTATTAGTTTGTATTGTTTATTATTATTGTCATGCCTGTGTGATCATGTTTTGTTTTGGTTATGTTCGGTTTGGTTTTTGGACTCTTTGTGCACTCTTGTTTGTTTCGTTTCCATGACAACCCTTTAGTTTTCACCTGTCCTCATGTCACGCACCTGATTTATTTGGACTCACACACCTGTCATTAATCATGTTCAAGACTATTTAAGCCGATAGTTGCCAGGAAGTCAGCCTGGCGACATTAACTATGTTATCCCTGTTACTCCATTGATTACGTGTTCCATGCCATAGTTCCATGCTTTTCAAGTAAGTGTTTGTTTATTCATGTCACAGTTAGCAAGTGTTATTTATTTCATGTTCATAGTTTTTGCCCAAGTGCTAGTTTTGTTTCTTAGCCAAGTTTATCTCCGCCTTGAGCGCGCCTTTTGTTTGTACCCTTGTTGTAGTTAGTGTTAAAATAAAATTATGTCCTTACCTTCACGCCATGTCCACTTCTATTATTGCATCTCGGGAAAACAAAGTCCACGTCTTGACAATTATTATATATATTGACTATATATATATATATATATATATATATATATATATATAAAACATTACGGCCCCCTGGTGTCTGTTGCCGTCATCTCCCCTCCTAACCATAACATTTTCTTGCGTGAGCAAACACAACTATAATTACTAGCTATTAGCTTCCTGTGTGTTTTAGTTGTAAACAATGCCGACTGAAGCAACATCCACATTGGACTAATCATCTTGAAACAAGGGTCACATTTATTGTACACATTGCTCCGGAGGAGAAGACCCGCAAGGAAGGTGGGCTGTGCAATTTCCGAACAAGACTTTTTTCATTGTTGTACAAAAGTAAAGTGTTTGTTATGTAACAAACTCCATACCAGTCTGCTCCCCTTAAATGAAGCTCAAATGTTGGTGCCGTTCCAGGCAAAGTTGCATATTGCGGATCAGCTGCTGAAATCTGTTTGTTTTGAGACCAAAGTAAGGTGTCCCACCAGATCCATCGTCAAAGCTTGCTGTGTGTAAGCAGCTGGCACTAACCTTGTAATTTGCATTACCAACATCTACAGGACGGAAGGGGAGCAGTAACACCCAGGATGTCATGATTTTATAGTTATTATTATGACTATAGTTTGCAGCAGTGTAAAACCAAACCTCAGTTTTGTTATTGCAAGTGATCACCTCAATCCAACAGTCAAACAATGTTCTTAGGCCCCGTTTACACTAAGCCGGATAAGGTTATCCAGGGTAAATCACACCTAACCTTATCCGTGTCCACACACAACAATGCCAGCGTTTAAGACCCCCTTACTTAGCATGTAGAGTGTCAAGGGAAGGTTGTACAAAACCCCAAACCAGTGAAGTTGGCACATTGTGTAAATGGTAAATAAAAACAGAATACAAGGATTTGCTAATTATTTTCAACCTATATTTAATTGAATAGACTGCAAAGACAAGATAGTTTGAACTGAGAAACTTTGTTATTTTTTGCAAATATTAGCTCATTTGGAAGTTGATGCCTTTGTCAAACAGTTTAAGAACAACAGTTTTTAATGAGCTATTGCAAGGAATTTAGGGATTTCACCATCTACGGTCCGTAATTTAATCAAAAGGTTCAGAGAATCTGGAGAAATCACCGGCCTTGACCTTGGATCCCCCAGGCGATACTGCATCAAAAAGCGACATTAGTGTGTAAAGGATATCACCACATGGGCTCAGGAACACTTCAGAAAACCACTGTCAGTAACTATAGTTGGTTGCTACATCTGTAAGTGCAAGTTAAAGCTCTACTATGCAAAGCGAAAGGCATTTATCAACAACACCCAGAAACGCCGCCGGCTTGGCTGGGGTCCCAGCTCATCTAAGATGAACTGATGCAAAGTGGAAAAGTGTTCTGTGGTCTGACGAGTTCCCAAACGTTTACTGAGTGTTGTTAAAAGGAAAGGCCATGGAACACAGTGGTAAAAATCCGCCGTGCCAACTTCTTTGCAACGTGTTGCTGCCATTAAATTCTAAGTTAATGATTTTTTGCAAAAAAAAACAACAAGTTTTTCATAATTCGAACATTAAATAACTTGTCTTTGCAGTCTATTCAATTGTACGGAGCCCCTAAAGGTACATGGGGGAATTTTTATTTTTTATAATTTTTATTTTTTATTTTTTATTTTTAGACATGTATCGCGTGCGCACGAGAAACTTTTTATAATGTTATTAAAAAAAATTAAAACCATTTTTAAATTTTTTTTTATTTTTATTTTTATTCATGTATCTTGTGCGCAAGAGATAGTTTCTCGTGCGCACGAGATACATGAATAAAAAAAAATAAACAAATACAAAAATTCTATTTTTTTTTTATAACTTTATAAAAAGTTTAAACGTCTAAAAAAAAAAAAATAAATAAATAAAAAAAAAATAAAAGCTTTTTTTCCCCCCATGTCCCTTTTTCAATTGTAAATGAACTGAAAATGATTTGCTAATCATTGTATTCTGTTTTTATTTACGATTTTACACAACATGCCAACTTCACTGGCTTTGGGTTTTGTAAATATATTTGGCCAATTCGTAGATCACACATGTTTCGCCACATTACTGAGAAAGTATTGAAACATTATCAAACAGTTGTACATGAGCATTCGAAAGTTTAGTTGTAAAAGTTTCAGGTTAATCCTGACTTTCCCTAACTTTCTGTGAAAAATGTATGAGATTGGTGCTTGTATAAACCAAAACAACATATGCTGTTACATTGTGACCTTGGAGGCTTTACGTTAATCAATGCACCTTTACTTTATCCATTGTGTACTGTATATATTGAGTTAGAATGTTTCCATCTTGTTTTGTTGGTATATGCAAAATACAATGCACATGATGCACTGTGAATAATAATTTACGGAGGCTATTTCCTATAAAGATTACCGCCACCATGTTCAGTCTGTCTTGGTGGGAATAAAGAGCACTATATGTCTGTTATAACTCACTGCAGCACAAACTACCAGTTACATATTTTTTTCAACCAATGATGATGTCTATGACCTTATGCTCAACCCGGTGAGGTAAAGAGGGAGCACAGGTGTGTGTGCGTGTGTGTGTGTCTTAATTGACTTCTGAAATAGTTGATGTCTGCATAAAGGAGACAGAGGACATCTAACTCGTAAAACTGAAATAGTGATGAGGGAGATGCAGGATGGGGGATGAGGTGGACCAGATGACTTTGGAGACGAGTTAAGTGTGATGGAGGGAGGGTCCCCGGGGAAGAGCAATGATCCCGCTGAGATGTAAAGTGGGCTGTTTGAGACAAAAGTGAATGAAATTAACGTACGACTCAAGAGTTGTCTGTGCTGGCGCAGTAAATACACCGCAAAAAGCCAGTGTTTAAAAACAAGATTAGGGGTATTTTATTTGAACTAAGCAAAATTATCTGCCAATAGAACAAGAAAATTCGGCTTGTCAAGACTTTCCAAAACAAGTCAAATTAGCTAACCTCAATGAACCCCAAAATACCTTAAAATAAGTATATTCTCACTAATAAGTGCACTTTTCTTGGTAGAAAAAAAAAAGAGACCTTTTTGCTCAATATGTTGAAAAACATTCTTAAATGATATATACAGTAAATTATTATTTTTGTTCATGCTTGAAGGAAGAAATCATTACTTTAAAAAAGCAGTTTTATACTTGTGAGTGTTGATGACACAGCTTTGCAACAGTTGATATTCTAGTTTCAAGCATGTTTTACTCAATACACTGCAAAAAGTCAGTGTTCAAAAACAAGAAAAAAAATACAAAAATTAGGGGATTTTATTTGAATTAAGCAAAATTATCTGCCAATAGAACAAGAAAATGTGGCATGTCAAGACTTTCCAAAACAAGTAAAATTAGCTAACCTCAATGAACCCCAAAATACCTTAAAATAAGTATATTCTCACTAATAACAAGTGCACTTTTCTTGGTAGAAAAAAAAGAGACCTTTTTGCTCAATATGTTGAAAAATATTCTTAAATGGTATATACAGTACATTTTTTTTTTTTCATGCTTGAAGGAAGAAATTATTACTTTAAAAAAGCAGTTTTATACTTGTGAGTGTTGATGACACAGCTTTGCAACAGTTGATATTCTAGTTTTAAGCACGTTTTACTCAATACACTGCAAAAAGTCAGTGTTCAAAAACAAGAAAAAAAATACAAAAATTAGGGGATTTTATTTGAACTAAGCAAAATTATCTGCCAATAGAACAAGAAAATTCGGCTTGTCAAGACTTTCCAAAACAAGTCAAATTAGCTAACCTCAATGAACCCAAAAATACCTTAAAATAAGTATATTCTCACTAATAACAAGTGCACTTTTCTTGGTAGAAAAAAAAGAGACCTTTTTGCTCAATATGTTGAAAAATATTCTTAAATGGTATATACAGTAAATTATTATTTTTGTTCATGCTTGAAGGAAGAAATCATTACTTTAAAAAAGCAGTTTTATACTTGTGAGTGTTGATGACGCAGCTTTGCAACAGTTGATATTCTAGTTTCAAGCACGTTTTACTCAATACACTGCAAAAAGTCAGTGTTCAAAAACAAGAAAAAAAATACAAAAATTAGGGGATTTTATTTGAATTAAGCCAAATTATCTGCCAATAGAACAAGAAAATTTGGCTTGTCAAGACTTTCCAAAACAAGTCAAATTAGCTAACCTCGCGCCAACATATCTCTCCGACCTCCTTCAGCCTTACTGCCCCACCCGATCCCTAAGATCAGCCGATCAGCTGCTACTGACGGTCCTGGACACAAGGCTGAAGCTTAGAGGTGACAGAGCTTTCGCCGCTGCTGCTCCCAAGCTCTGGAACGACCTACCTCTTAGTGTTAGACAAGCCTCCTCTCTTCCTGTTTTTAAATCTCTCTTAAAAACATACTTTTATTCCATGGCTTTTAACACTGAGTGATACCCATCCTGCAATGGCGCCCCATAATACACCTGCTGTGAACCTGTTTTTATGTTTTTTATATTTTATTTATTTATTTTTTATCGTGTTCTGTTTGTGTTGTGTTGTGTTTGCTCGGTTCTCGTATTATTTTTAACCTGCCCATTGTACAGCACTTTGGCTACCCCTGTGGTAAATTTTAAATGTGCTTCATAAATAAAGTTGATTTGATTTGATTTGAACCTCAATGAACCCCAAAATACCTTAAAATAAGTATATTCTCACTAATAACAAGTGCACTTTTCTTGGTACAAAAAAAATAGACCTTTTTTCTCAATATGTTGAAAAATATTCTTAAATGAAGTAAATGCTAGTGCCATTATCTTGACATAATGATATGCGCTCTGCATTTACATTTCTTGAAACCAGCAAACTTATACTAAAAACTAATTTATTGTTCTTAATGGAAAGGCAACAAGGCAAGCGCTTGTTACTCTCGGGGTCTCCTAGCCGCTCAGGCAAATCATATTGTCTAAAAATGCATTTTTCCATGGATATCATGACATCATCGCAGCAAGTGCGTGCTCTTTCAGTCAATTAGTGCGCATATATACAGCCCGGCCCCCGGCCAAATTTTTTTTAATTGTAATTTTGAAGAATTTATCTGAATGTGCATGAACTATTTCTGTTCAAAATTGTTAGAAATGTCAAATGCTTAAATATTAACTGTCAGTTTACTGTACTGTGCCAACTGTACTACTATATGAGTACGTGTTTTCTCCTGTTTCATTGGAAATAAAACAGCAAAGTCCATTTGGCTGTCATCTGTTTTAATTATGAGACACAATTGTGTCAAAATCATGATTTTTTTGTTCATGCTTGAAATAAGAAATGATGACTTTAAAAAAGTAGTTTTATACTTGTGAGTGTTGATGACACAGCTTTGCAACAGTTGATATTCTAGTTTCAAGCATGTTTTACTCAATATAGGTCATCAAATCTCAGCAACAAGCTGTAATATCTTCCTGAGCTCATTTAGGACTGTGGAGGTCTTGCTCCTCCGGGTTCTCTGGACCACCAATGAAGGACATGACGGCCGTGTTCATCTTTGCGAACAATGATTTATTTTGCAATAAGTTGTGCTTTTCAGCCATGTTCAAGTTTCTCTCGCTCGTTCATCCACCATCAACAACCTCCTCTCCTTCCCGACTGCTGCCTTCAACAGAGTGAAGTGAAGTGCATTATATTTATATAGCGCTTTTCTCTAGTGACTCAAAGCGCTTTACATAGTGAAACCCAATATCTAAGTTACATTTAAACCAGTGTGGGTGGCACTGGGAGCAGGTGGGTAAAGTGTCTTGCCCAAGGACACAACGGCAGTGACTAGGATGGCGGAAGCGGGGATCGAACCTGGAACCCTCAAGTTGCTGGCACGGCCACTCTACCAACCGAGCTATACCGCCCCAGAGCGACAGCTGATCAGACAAACACTCACAGCTGTGTCATCTACGCACCTGTCACTAATCTCGAAGCCCGCTTCGCTGCAGGTCCGCAGGCCACGCCCCCCCCACAAGGACCAAAACACTTAAAACAAGTAAAACACTGCTTAGTGAGAAGAATTATCTTACCAGACAGAAAATAAGCAAATATCGCCCTTATTTGAGATATTTCATCTTACTTAGATTTCAGTTTTTGCAGTGTATTGCAGTGGACAGGTTCATTAGCGCAGAAGTTGCGGGAATACCACTTACTACTTTTGTCGGAAGTAAAGAGTTTTGCACTTCTTATACGGGGATGGAGATTAAGGGAGCCCATCGAGCTGTTTGAAGCGGCAAGCGGCATCGAGAAAACCCGAACGTCTCCTCGGCTGCATTCAGATGAGGCGGCAAAGATGAAGCGGTCGCTAACAAATGGAGACATGCCTCGATGAGAGGAAATGGCTCTCCAAACAAATCTGCTCACAAATATAGCTCTCCAAACTTGCAAGCAGGTGTGAAGACGCGGAGTAGCAGGGGAAAAAGGCACCGATTCATTCTTTTGGTGAGTGCTTGGAGAAACATGCCTGACATGCTCGACGTGAAC
The DNA here is from genome assembly GCF_033978785.1 of Entelurus aequoreus. Classification (NCBI taxonomy): domain Eukaryota; kingdom Metazoa; phylum Chordata; class Actinopteri; order Syngnathiformes; family Syngnathidae; genus Entelurus; species Entelurus aequoreus. Next base: position 79,738,903 of record NC_084736.1, read on the forward strand.
CCGTGAGTGGGAGAGGATGCAAATGGAGAGAGTGCTGATTTCAATGAAAGTTGACAATTACAGTGACAAAACCTCAGTGGGGAATTCGGGGGGACTGAATAATGAGCAGGAAACAAAGAAAGATCCAGCAATCAACAAACCATGTGAAAGAACTCGGTCTTCACACCTTGGTGTCGGCTCCCGGCATGACACATATCATGACTGATATGTGTGGAAACAACAAGACTCTTATGACTATTATGTTGGATCCACTATGGACTGGACTCTCACTATTATGTTAGATCCACTATGGACTAGACTCTCACACTACTATGTTAGATCCACTATGGACTGGACTCTCACTATTATGTTAGATCCACTATGGACTGGACTCTCACTATTATGTTAGATCCATTATGAACTGGACTCTCACATTATTATGTTAGATCTACTATGGACTAGACTCTCACACTATTATGTTAGATCCACTATGGACTGGACTCTCACATTATTATGTTAGATCCACTATGGACTGGACTCTCACTATTATGTTAGATTCACTATGGACTGGACTCTCACTATTATGTTAGATCAACTATGGACTGGACTCTCACATTATTATGTTAGATCCACTATGGACTGGACTCTCACTATTATGTTAGATCCACTATGGACTGGACTCTCACTATTATGTTTGATCCCTTATGAACTGGACTCTCACATTATTATGTTAGATCTACTATGGACTAGACTCTCACACTATTATGTTAGATCCATTATGGACTGGACTCTCACACTATTATGTTAGATCCACTATGGACTGGAATCTCACATTATTATGTTAGATCCACTATGGACTGGACTCTCACAATATTATGTTAGATCCACTATGGACTGGACTCTCACAATATTATGTTAGATCCACTATGGACAGGACTCTCACATTATTATGTTAGATCCACTATGGACTGGACTCTCACATTATTATGTTAGATCCACTATAGACTGGACTCTCACTATTATGTTAGATCCACTATGGACTGGACTCTCACAATATTATGTTAGATCCACTATGGACTGGACTCTCACTATTATGTTAGATCCACTATGGACTGGACTCTCACAATATTATGTTAGATCCACTATGGACTGGGCTCTCACTATTATGTTAGATCCACTATGGACTGGACTCTCACATTATTATGTTAGATCCACTATGGACTGGACTCTCACTATTATGTTAGATCCACTATGGACTGGACTCTCACTATTATGTTAGATCCACTATGGACTGGACTCTCACAATATTATGTTAGATCCACTATGGACTGGACTCTCACTATTATGTTAGATCCACTATGGACTGGACTCTCACATTATTATGTTAGATCCACTATGGACTGGACTCTCACAATATTATGTTAGATCCACTATGGACTGGACTCTCACTATTATGTTAGATCCACTATGGACTGGACTCTCACTTTATTATGTTAGATCTACTATGGACTGGACTCTCACTATTATGTTTGATCCATTATGAACTGGACTCTCACACTATTATGTTAGATCCATTATGGACTGGACTCTCACACTATTATGTTAGATCCATTATGGACTGGACTCTCACACTAGTATGTTAGACCAGTGGTTCTTAACCTGGGTTCGATCGAACCCTAGAGGTTTGGTGAGTCGGCCTCAGGGGTTCGGCGGAGGTCAAGACACACCCGACTCATCGTGTAAATAAAAACTTCTCCCTATCGGCGTATTACGGATACGGCAACAGCAGAAGTCAGACTGATTTGCAGGTGTGTAATTTGTTGTGAGTTTATGCACTGTGTTGGTTTTGTTCTTTGAACAAGGTGATGTTCATGCACGTTCATTTTGTGCACCAGTAAAAACAACATGGTAACACTTTAGTATGGGGAACATATTCACCATTAATTAGTTGCTTATTAACATGCAAATTAGTAACATATTGGCTCTTAACTAGTCATTATTAAGTACTTATTAATGCCGTATTCGGCATGGCCTTATTGTAACCCTAACCCTCTAACCCTAACCCTAACCAAATAACTCTAAATTAAGTCTTTGTTACTTATAATATGTTCCTCATACTAAAGTATTACCAAAAACATAAATTTGTCTTGAATTTTAAAAAAAATAAAAATATATTTTTCACTAAAGAAGGTTTCGGTGAATGCGCATATGAAACTGGTGGGGTTCGGTACATCCAAAAAGGTTAAGAACCACAGTGTTAGACCCACTATGGACTGGACTCTCACACTATTATGTTAAATCCATTATGGACTGGATTCTCACACTATTATGTTAGATCCACTATGGACTGGACTCTCACACTATTATGTCAGATTCACTATGGACTGGACTCTCACACAATATGTTAGACTCACTATGGACTGGACTCTCACACTATTATGTTAGATCCACAATGGACTGGACTCTCACACTATTATGTTAGATCCACTATGGACTGGACTCTCACACTATTATGTTAGATCCACTATGGACTGGACTCTCACTATTATGTTAGACTCACTATGGACTGGACTCTCACACTATTATGTTAGATCCACTATGGACTGGACTCTCACACTATTATGTTAGACCCACTATGGACTGGACTCTCACACTATTATGTAAGATCCACTATGGACTGGACTCTCACACTATTATGTTAGATCCACTATGGACTGGACTCTCACTATTATGTTAGACTCACTATGGACTGGACTCTCACACTATTATGTTAGACTCACTATGGACTGGACTCTCACACTATTATGTTAGACTCACTATGGACTGGACTCTCACACTATTATGTTAGATCCACTATGGACTGGACTCTCACACTATTATGTCAGATCCACTATGGACTGGACTCTCACACAATATGTTAGACTCACTATGGACTGGACTCTCACACTATTATGTTAGATCCACAATGGACTGGACTCTCACACTATTATGTTAGATCCACTATGGACTGGACTCTCACACTATTATGTTAGATCCACTATGGACTGGACTCTCACTATTATGTTAGACTCACTATGGACTGGACTCTCACACTATTATGTTAGATCCACTATGGACTGGACTCTCACACTATTATGTTAGACTCACTATGGACTGGACTCTCACACTATTATGTTAGACCCACTATGGACTGGACTCTCACACTATTATGTAAGATCCACTATGGACTGGACTCTCACACTATTATGTTAGATCCACTATGGACTGGACTCTCACTATTATGTTAGACTCACTATGGACTGGACTCTCACACTATTATGTTAGACTCACTATGGACTGGACTCTCACACTATTATGTTAGACTCACTATGGACTGGACTCTCACACTATAATGTTAGATCCACTATGGACTGGACTCTCACACTATTATGTTAGACCCACTATGGACTGGACTCTCACACTAATATGTTAGATCCACTATGGACTGGACTCTCACACTATTAAGTTAGACCGACTACGGACTGGACACACTCACTATGGACTGGACTTTCACACTATTATGTTAGATCCACTATGGACTGGACTCTCACACTATTATGTTAGACTCACTATGGACTGGACTTTCACACTATTATGTTAGACTCACTATGGACTGGACTCTCACACTATTATGTTAGACTCACTATGGACTGGACTTTCACACTATTACGTTAGACTCACTATGGACTGGACTCTCAAACTATTATGTTAGATCCACAATGGACTGGACTCTCACACTATTATGTTAGACCCACTATGGACTGGACTCTCACACTATTATGTTAGATTCACAATGGACTGGACTCTCACACTATTATGTTAGACCCACTATGGACTGGACTCTCACACTATTATGTTAGATCCACTATGGACTGGACTCTCACACTATTATGTCAGATCCACTATGGACTGGACTCTCACACTATTATGTTAGATACACTATGGACTGGACTCTCACTCTATTATGTTAGACTCACTATGGACTGGACTCTCACACTATTATGTTAGACCGACTATGGACTGGACTCACTCACTATGGACTGGACTTTCACACTATTATGTTAGACCCACTATGGACTGGACTCTCACACTATTATGTCAGACCCACTATGGACTGGACTCTCACACTATTATGTTAGACCCACTATGGACTGGACTCTCACACTATTATGTTAGACTCGCTATGGACTGGACTCTCACACTATTATGTTAGATCCACAATGGACTGGACTCTCACACTATTATGTTAGACCCACTATGGACTGGACTCTCACACTATTATGTAAGATCCACTATGGACTGGACTCTCACACTATTATGTTAGATCCACTATGGACTGGACTCTCACAATATTATGTTAGATCCACTATGGACTGGACTCTCACACTATTATGTTAGATCCACTATGGACTGGACTCTCACACAATTATGTTAGACCCACTATGGACTGGACTCTCACACTATTATGTTAGACTCACTATGGACTGGACTCTCACACTATTATGTTAGACTCACTATGGACTGGACTCTCACACTATTAACTCGATCCACTTGACGTCCATTGCACCGGTCGCCCGGGTTAAGGTCCCCACATCTACGGTCCCCTCCAGGGTTTCTCATTGTATCCCATTGGGTTGAGTTTTTTCTTGCCCTGATGTGGGATCCGAGCCGAGGATGTCGTTGTGGCTTGTGCAGCCCTTTGAGACACTTGTGATTTAGGGCTACATAAATAAACTTTGATTGATTGACTGATACAACTATGACCGTTTTATCGGGAAAGTGTGTGATCAAACAGGGAGTGAAACATAGGGGCCCGCTATGTCTGGCGTTGTGCTGACTGATAGAAAGCAAGGAGTGATGGCAAATAGGGAGGGTCAACTCAAGAACGTAGAACTGGGGATGACGCTAGTACTCAATCTCCACTGTCATTTTCACACAGACGTCATTCATTTCAAAAGATTGATGCCACTGCTTTCCAGCCAGTTTTGGCTGAGACTGTTGTCGCCTCCTTTGAGTAGTTTATGTGTCTGCAGTGGCATGACATTGTGTCATCAATGGAGCTGTGGCTTTGATTAAATGACTGCTTGACTCTTGGTCTCATTGGATACAGATTAGGTCATGGAGTTGGCCTCTGAAGAATGGTCAATTTAGTTTCCCGCAAAAAGTACTATGTTGATTTTCTAGTGCTACGTAATGTGACCTAGAAGTGCAAAACATTTCACTAGACTAATTACAAATTTCTACTCTGCTCCGGGGTGGACCGCTAGCCTGTCCATCAGGACTTGACTCTCAGAGTTGATCTGCCGTTTCTTTTCTTCTCTCCTCTTCTCCCCTGTCCCTTGCGAGGGGGAGTTGCATAGGTCCGGTGGCCATGGATGAAGTGCTGGCTGTCCAGAGTCGGGACCCCGGGTGGACCACTAGCCTGTGCATCGGTTGGGGACATCTCTGCGCTGCTGACCCGTCTCCGCTCGGGATGGTTTCCTGTTGGCCCCTCTGTGGACTGGACTCCCGCTGATGTGTTGGATCCACTGTGGACTGGACTTTCACAATGTTATGTCAGACCCACTCGACATCCGTTGCTTTCGGTCTCCCCTAGAGGGGGGGGGGGTGGGGGGGGGGGGGGGTTACCCACATATGCGGTCCTCTCCAAGGTTTCTCATAGTCATTCACCGACGTCCCACTGGGGTGAGTTTTTCCTTGCCCGTATGTGGGCTCTGTACCGAGGATGTCGTTGTGGCTTGTACAGCCCTTTGAGACACTTGTGATTTAGGGCTATATAAATAAACATTGATTGATGATTGATTGATTGATCAGATGGGGACATCTCTACGCTGCTGACCCGTCTCCACTCGGGATGGTTCCTGCTGGCCGCACTATGGACTGGACTTTCGCTGATGTGTTGGACTTTCACAATATTATGTCAGACCCACTCCACATCCATTGCTTTCGGTCTCCCCTAGAGGGGGGGGGGGGGGGGGGGGGGGTTACCCACATATGCGGTCCTCTCCAAGGTTTCTCATAGTCATTCACATTGACGTCCCACTGGGGTGAGTTTTCCTTGCCCGTATGTGGGCTCTGTACCGAGGATGTCGTTGTGGCTTGTGCAGCCCTTTGAGACACTTGTGATTTAGGGCTATATAAATAAACATTGATTGATTGATTGAATTACCTAAACCGGAATATAAAGACACAAATATTTCCGGTTACAAAAACCAAAAAAATCTAACTAAAATTCCGAAAAGAACACATTCAATTAGTCTGTATTTTGGTTTGTGTACCGTATTTTCCGGACTATAAGGCGCACTTATAAAATCATTTTTTTTTGACTGAGCATTTCATGGAAGCTGCTTTTATACCCGATCATGGCACCCACCTGTTCCCAATTAGCCTGTTCACCTGTGGGAACATCCCATAATAATAAGTGTTTGATGAGCGTTCCTCAACTTTCTCAGTCTTTTTTTGCCACTTGTGCCAGCTTTTTTGAAACATGTTGCAGGCATCAAATTCCACATGAGCTAATTTTTGCAAAAAAGTAACAAATTGTGGAAGTCTTGCTCCCCAGGGTTCCTTGGATCACCACAGACAGACGTGACAGCTTCGGTCATGTTTGCACACAATGATTTATTTTGCAATAAATAGTTCTTTATGCTTTTCAGCAAATGTCTGTCACTCTCAGTGAGCACTCAAATGGTTTCTCTGCAGTCTTTCGCTGGTGCTCCGCTGCCAACTCGCCACCCTCAACGACCATCAACCCCCTTCTCCTTCCCGACTGCTGCCTTCAACAGAGCGACAGGTGATCAGACAAACACTCTCAGCTGTGTCATCCACGCACCTGTCGCTAATCTCGAAGCCGGTCCTGGCACATCCCGCCTTGCTGCAGACCCGCAGGCCACGCCCCTCACATAAGTTTCTCAGTTCGAACGTTAAATGATAAATAAACGATAAATGGGCTATACTTGTATAGCGCTTTTCTACCTTCAAGGTACTCAAAGCGCTTTGACAGTATTTCCACATTCACCCATTCACACACACATTCACACACTGATGGAGGGAGCTGCCATGCAAGGCGCTAACCAGCACCCATCAGGGGCAAGGGTGAAGTGTCTTGCCCAAGGACACAACGGACGTGTAAGTATCTTGCCTTTGCAGTCTATTCAATTGAATATAGGTAGATCAGTAGAGATTTCCAATATGGCCGATAAATGCTTTAAAATGCGATATCGGAAATTATCGGTATCGTTTTTTTAATATTTGGTATCGTTTTTTTTTTGTTTTTTTTATTTAAATCAACATAAAAACACAAGATACACTTACAATTAGTGCACCAACCCAAAAAACCTCCCTCCCCCATTTACACTCATTCACACAAAAGGGTTGTTTCTTTCTGTTATTAATATTCTGCTTCCTACATTATATATCAATATATATCAATACAGTCTGCAAGGGATACAGTCCGTAAGCACACATGATTGTGCGTGCTGCTGCTCCACTAATAGTACTAACCTTTAACAGTTAATTTTACGCATTTTCATTTATTACCAGTTTCTATGTAACTGTTTTTATATTGTTTTACTTTATTTTTTATTCAAGAAAATGTTTTTAATTTTTTTATCTTATTTTATTGTATTATTTTAAAAGGACCTTATCTTCACCATACCTGGTTGTCCAAATTAGGCATAATAATGTGTTAATTCCACGACTGTATATATCGGTATCGGTTGATATCGGTATCGGTAATTAATAGAGATGTCTGATAATATTGGCCTGCCGATATTATTGGCCGATAAATGCTTTAAAATGTGATATCGGAAATGATCGTTATCATTTTTTAAATATTTGGTATCGTTTTTTTTTTTTTTTTTTTTTTAATTAAATCAACATAAAAAACACAAGATACACTTAAAATTAGTGCACCAACCCAAAAAACCTCCCTCCCCCATTTACACTCATTCACACAAAAGGGTTGTTTCTTTCTGTTATTAATATTCTGGTTCCTACATTATATATAAATAAATATCAATACAGTCTGCAAGGGATACAGTCCGTAAGCACACATGATTGTGCGTGCTGCTGGTCCACTAATAATACTAACCTTTAACAGTTAATTTTACGCATTTTCATTAATTACCAGTTTCTATGTAACTGTTTTTATATTGTTTTACTTTCTTTTTTATTCAAGAAAACGTTTTTAATTGATTTATCTTATTTTATTTTATAAATTTAAAAAAAAGGACCTTATCTTCACCATACCTGGTTGTCCAAATTAGGCATAATAATGTGTTAATTCTACAACTGTATATATCGGTATCGGTTGATATCGGTATCGGTAATTAATAGAGATGTCCGATAATATTGGCCTGCCGATATTATCGGCCGATAAATGCTTTAAAATGTGATATCGGAAATTATCGCTATCGTTTTTTAAATTTTTATTTTTATTTTTTTTATTAAATCAACATTAAAAACACAAGATACACTTACAATTAGTGCACCAACACAAAAAACCTCCCTCCCCCATTTACACTCATTCACACAAAAGGGTTGTTTCTTTCTGTTATTAATATTCTGCTTCCTACATTATACATCAATATATATCAATACAGTCTGCAAGGGATACAGTCCGTAAGCACACATGTTAGTACTAATAGTACTAACCTTTAACGGTTAATTTTACGCATTTTCATTAATTACCAGTTTCTATGTAACTGTTATTATATTGTTTTACTTTCTGTTTTATTTAAGAAAATGTTTTTAATTTATTTATGTTATTTTAATTTTATCATTTTAAAAGGACCTTTTCTTCACCATACCTGGTTGTCCAAATTAGGCATAATAATGTATTAATTGCACGACTGTATATATCGGTATCGGTTGATATCGGTATCAGTAATTAAAGAGTTGGACAATATCGGTATATCGGATATCGGCAAAAAAGCCATTATCGGCCATCCCTATTGATAAGGATTAGCAAATCATTGTATTCTGCTTTTATTTATTTATTCACCGGTTTTGGGGTTTGTACATTTAAAATGCAATTTTCTTTGTCCCGTCTCCCGCATGATGAAAAATACATCCTCGGGAGCTGTTATTAATTTTAAATGTCAACATTGCTCGACGACAAAAAGACAACACACCCCATGCGGCGGCGGGGTTGATTCTCAGTCACACTGCAGGTACTTTGTTTACCCGTAATATCTTCAAAAAATGCATATTTTTGTCGAACATGACTGCTTAATTGACCGGAACGGCGTTGATCAAATTGACCCACGGTGAAATGGAGGCAGTAGCCAAGGAGAGTGGGGACGAAGGAGAGGATGGGAAAAGAGGAGGGAGACAGTGAACTATTATACATTTTTCATTAGGTTTCAGGCACTAAGCTACATCAAAGCCTCTCAGAGATAAAGGGGAGGGAGCGAGGCAGAGGGAAGTAGACACAGGATGTTCTAATTAACTTCCCCTTCCCCCTCATTTTCTCCCCTATCACACACTACGTTGTTGTGCATACTACAAACGTGCGGTATACCTATACGGCAAAGCCTTGTAAATTCACCATCATGCCTAATCCACAAAGATAAAACTCCAAAAGTTTGCGGTTGCAGCTCCTAGAAAGGCGATCAAACCATGTAGAGGCTAAGGGAGGGCTGGGATGTCATGAAAGGAATACCAGCTCTGAAGTATTGATTGTGCATGGCCTATAGGCTAGCAGCAAGGGAGGAATGGATTAAACCAAAAAAAAAAACAGCCTTCTCCACCCACTGATGTCTCATGATGCTTTTCAGTCACGTGGGAAAGACGAGACTATCCACCACGCTCTGCGGTGCTTTTTTTGTGAACTTCTGAATCTCGCAATTTGGCCATGGAGACCAGCTGCTGGGTCTCTGCCACACCAGAGTCCGTTCGGAGAGACCGGAGGAGATGCGGATGAAGAAGCATTTAAGTCCCATCTTAAAGGCCCTACTGAAATGAAATGTTTTTATTTAAACGGGGATAGCAGATCCATTCTGTGTCATACTTGATCATTTCGCGGTATTGCCATATTTTTGCTGAAAGGATTTAGTATAGAACAGGGGTCGGCAACCCGCGGCTCCGTCCTTGACCACTCTGATGCGGCTCAGCTACATACATGCCGACCCCCCCGATTTTCCCAGGAGATTTATGGATCTCAGTGTCTCATAGATTACTCCCAGGGAAAAAAATAATCCTATTTACACTCTAATTACTAAATAAAGGACGTGCCCTAATTGCACTGCAGTAATTGTCCTCTATAGCATTTACATACAGCACCAGTCCAGCCACATGTTGCATGTTGTTATTACTTGCACACACAGGAGACAGCAAAGCATACTTACTCATCAGCCACACAGCTTACACTGACGGTAGCCGTATCAAACAACTTTAACATTGTTACGTTACAAATATGCGCCACACTGTGAACCCACACCAAAAAAGAATGAAAAACACATTTCTGGAGAACATCCCACCGTAACACAACATAAACACAACACAACCATTACCCAGAATCCCATGCAGCCCTAACTCTTCCGGTCTACATTATACACCCCCGCTACCACCAAATCCCCCCCACACATCAACCCCCCCCCCCACCCCCCCCATCTCCGTGCGTTGGTTGAGCGGAAGAGTTAGGGCTGCATGGGATTCTGGGTATTGGTACCGTCAGTGTAAGATGTGTGGCTGCTGAGTTAGTACGCCTTGCTGTCACTTACGTGAACAAGCTGAAACTGCGTTCTACGTGTGGTCGAGCAGGTACACTGTTAGGGCAGACTGTAGAGGGCGCCAAAAGCAGTGTCATCACGCTCTGATATTCGGGAGTGTCCCGGGAAAAATGAGAGGGTTGGCAAGTATGACGCTATCAAGTGCCATTCATTCAAAACTCGTGGGCTGCACTAACATCAAATTTCCACACTAAAGTGCGTGCCGGTGCGTGTGTCGGAGACCCCTGGGTAACATAGCACAAAGCATTTAAGCTCTGTATGCGGTGTTTTTCATTTTAAATTTAAATTTTTTTTTTGTGGCTCCCATTACTTTCTTTGATTTGTGAAACTTGCCAAAATGGCTCTTTGAGGGGTAAAGGTTGCCGACCCCTGGTATAGAACAACGACAATAAAGTTTGCAACTTTTGGTCTCTGATAAAAAAAAAAGCCTTGCCTATACCGGAAGTAGCGTGACGACACCGGAGGAAGGGCTGCTCACATTTCCCTATTGTTTACACCAGCAGCGAGAGAGATTCGGACCGAGAAAGCGACGATTACCCCATTAATTTGAGCTTGGTTGCTTTGTTGGGTCTGCTCCTGTCTCTTGCCATACTCCCCCCCCCACCCCAGCAGACAATGGCGTGCAACACCACAGAGGCCACCACCAGTGTATATGTTTTTTGTTGTTGTTGTTTTATTCTTGTAGCTGTATGTAGCAGTGGCTGGTTGCATCAGCTCTGCTCTTTTAATGTCCTTTGTGTCACGGCCAGGGCGCATTGGAGCGCCCTCATCTTTGCGCCCTGACGAGGCGCTCTCTCTCCACGTCTGCAGACAATCTGCAATGTTGCACCTGCCCGTGATGAAAGAGCTGCCTTCATAAGCCTGCTCAACATGCCATCCCGGGCCGGAATATAAATCTTCTGTTGGCGTACAGTAAGCGATCATCGGATCTTTATGCTCGCTCTCTCTCTCTCTCCGTGTTCCCCTCCGTATTTCATTGTTCTTCCTTGTCCTTCCAGCGTCTGCCCTTGTTCCACGTGTCGAGCTGTGCGTCTCGACATTCCTTGTTTCTCCCCCTGCTTTCCGGACTCGCTCTTGGATTTCGACCTCCCGCTTGGACTCGGACACTTCTCTTTCGCCCCGGATCATCTGCCTGCCCAACGGACTGTCTTCCTGCCTGGTCCCTCCTCTTGCCCAACACAACACTAGGTAACACACACCTCAGCTAACTACCCATATAGCCTCACACCACATACACTTTTGGATCTAGTTCACACTCCATTTCCTTAGATTATATTATTATCGTTTGATTATTATATATATGGTCTATATATATACTCAATCTCAGAGCTACATACCACCCCCTGGTGTCTGTTGCCGTCATCTCCCTCAGCAACCATAACACTTTGTGTTCTTTGATGTTTCTCACTTACACACGTTTATATGTGCTATGGCTATGAGTTTTTTTCCCCCTTGGCCTCAGTCTGGACGTCCGCTCCAGGGATCCAGGCTTAGACTGAGTATATGTATGTATGTATGTATATATATATATATATATATATATATATATATATGTATATATATGTATATATATATATATATATATATATATATATATATATATATATATATATATATATATATACATATATATATATATATATATATATATATATATATATATATATATATATATATATATATATATATATATATATATATATATATATATATATATATATATATATATATATATATATATATATATATATGTATATATATATATATATATATATATATATATATATATATATATATATATATATATATATATATATATATATATATATATATATATATATATATATATATATATATATAATTTTTTTCCCCTAATCTTTTTTGTAAGGGGTGCCGGAAATTAGCAGACCCGTCAGTGATCTTGTTCTGTCTCCCTGTAATGTTTGTCTGCTCTTGAATGGGATTGTGCTAAAAAATCGTAATTTCCCCTCGGGGATTATTAAAGTATTTCTGATTTTGATTCTCCACGTCGCTGGGAAAATGCTTAAAAAGTCTATCAAAACAATGACGGCATCAACACCCCCTCGCACACACACACACACACACACACACACACACACACACACACACACACACACACACACACACACACACACACACACACACACACACACACACACACACACACACACACACACACACACACACACACACACCCACACACACACACACACACACTTCCTGTCTTCCCTCGATGACGTGCATTCCCGCTCGGCGTGAGTCAACAGGAAGTTCAATGGACTCTTTTCATAGGACAAATTACCACTTTTCATTGACAAACGTGGCAATTAGCCTCCTGCAGAATCCGGTGTAATAAATGAATGAAATGAAGGGCATTGAGCTTGTCTGAATAATCCAAGCAGTGAATAGATTCAAGGGGAAACATGCTTCTTTGATACGGTGGCATGGTGAGGAAAGAAAATGGAATTGGTTCAGTTGGTTCAGTTTCTTTGAGCTTCAGCATTACGTAGGCTCCGTCTGCATGGTCATGTTTTTAGTTTGGAACTAGCGATGTCGGGGCGGTTGTTTGCCTTTTGTAACTGATCGGACCTCGGCTAAGGAGCTGCCGAGCCAAAGGCCATCTTTACTGCGGCTGTTTCCCAGTGTTTACCTCAGGGGTGTCAAACTCACTTCAGCTCAGGGGCAACATGGAGGGAAAAGCTATTCCCAAGTGGGCCAGACTGGTAAAATCATGGCTTAATAACTTAAAAATAAAGACAACTTCAGATTGTTTTCCAAATATATCGTATTTTCTGGACCATAGGGCGCACCGGTATATAAGGCGCACTGCCGATGAGCGGGTATATTCAGGTATTTTTTCATACAAAAGGCGCACCAGTTTATAAGGCGCATTAAAGGGGTCATATTATGATTTTTTTTTCAAATTTAAAAGACTTCCTGTTACGATCGGGTCGCATGATGATGCGGGGTATGTTCTCCCAGGATGCAAAGGACGAATCCGGACAGGACTTGCAGGTAACCTATAAATTATGGGGTTCCCCAGGGATCCATCTTGGGGCCTCTCCTTTTCATCCTATATATAAATGATTTTGTAAACTCCTCCGAAACTTTTCATAAAATAATTTTTGCTGATGATACAAATTTGTTTACCTCACACAGGAGCCTCCACGATCTACAAGTAACTGTCAATTCAGAGCTTGTGAAAGTGGATTCCTGGTTCAAATGCAATAAGCTCTCACTTAATGTTAATAAAACAAATTGTATTTTATTTCATTCTAATAAAAACCGGACAAATACTGAGCACTGCCATGTTAACATCAATGGGCAGGAAATACAGAGAGTGTATTCCACAAAATTCCTGGGGGTCATCATTGACGAATATCTCAATTTCAAATGTCACATTAGCCATCTGTTAAACAAATTATCTAAATATGTTGGCCTGTTCTTTCACCTTCGTCATTATCTTCCTCTGTATGCTCTACTTACCCTATATAAAACTCTTTCTGAACCACATCTAAACTACTGTAATGTCATCTGGTGTAACACCTTCCCTACCTACCTTCACAAATTAGAATCCATGCAAAAGAAAATCATACGGGCCCTATCATGGTCCAAGTTTAATGCCCCCACTCGACATCTATTTCATAATTAGCATCTTTTAAGACTGACAGAGTTCAATATTTATCAAACTGCTTGTTTAACCTAACAAGTCATCCACAGGCTGAATCTTAGGCTCCGTAGCTTGGTTCCTATCTACCATCCCCAGCATGCCCACAACACTCGTAACTTAGATCTGATATCAGGTAAACATTGTCTACTGGCTTGTACCGATCGAAGTGTTGTATGCAGGGGACCTAAGATTTGGAACCGGCTTAATGAGAGCCTCAAGATGCTGTGTCCATTCTCCAACTTCAAAAAGAAACTGAAAACTTACCTATTAACCACCTATCTCTAATGCAGGGGTCACCAACGTGGTGCCCGCGGGCACCAGGTAGCCCGTAAGGACCAGATGAGTAGCCCGCTGGCCTGTTCTAAAAATAGCTCAAATAGCAGCACTTACCAGTGAGCTGCCTCTATTTTTTAAATTGTATTTATTTACTAGCAAGCTGGTCTCGCTTTGCCCGACATTTTTAATTCTAAGAGAGACAAAACTCAAATAGAATTTGAAAATCCAAGAAAATATTTTAAAGACTTGGTCTTCTTTTGTTTAAATAAATTCATTATTTTTTTACTTTGCTTCTTATAACTTTCATAAAGAAAATTTTAGAGAAAAAATACAACCTTAAAAATGATTTTATGATTTTTAAACACATATACCTTTTTACCTTTTAAATTCCTTCCTCTTCTTTCCTGACAATTTAAACCAATGTTCAAGTAAATTTATTTTTTATTGTAAAGAATAATAAATACATTTTAATATAATTCTTCATTTTAGCTTCTGTCTTTTTGACGAAGAATATTTGTGAAATATTTCTTCAAACTTATTATGATTAAAATTCAAAAAAAAATATTCTGGCAAATCTAGAAAATCTGTAGAATCAAATTTAAATCTTATTTCAAAGTGTTTTGAATTTATTTTAAAAATGTTGTCCTGGAAAATCTAGAAGAAATAATGATTTGTCTTTGTTAGAAATATAGCTTGGTCCAATTTGTTATATATTCTAACAAAGTGTAGATTGGATTTTAACCTATTTAAAACATGTCATCAAAATTCTAAAATTAATCTTAATCAGGAAAAATTACTAATGATGTTTCATAAATTATTTTTTTTAATTTTTAAAAAAAGATTCGAATTAGCTAGTTTTTCTCTTCTTCTTTTCGGTTGAATTTTGAATTTTAAAGAGTCGAAATTGAAGATAAACTATGTTTCAAAATGTAATTGTCATTTTTTTGTGTTTTCTCCTCTTTTAAACCGTTCAATTAAGTGTAAATATCATTAATTATTAATAATAACATAGAGTTAAAGGTAAATTGAGCAAATTGGCTATTTCTGGCAATTTATTGAAGTGTGTATCAAACTGGTAGCCCTTCGCATTAATCACTACCCAAGAAGTAGCTCTTGCTTTCAAAAAGGTTGGTGACCCCTGCTCTAATGCCTCATGTGGGGTTGACTACTGTTGGGTTTTGCATGGTCGAATGAATGTATGTGTGTATGTGTATGCGTGCTTTAGTATTATTATCTTGTGTTTATCATATAGTGTTGTTGTTTTTTTTGTTTGTTGTTGTTGTTGTTGTTGTGCTTGCTACCATTTTTCATTATTCCATGTATATACTGTCCTCTGGACCCCCTGTCAAAAGCTTCTTCTAGCTTATTTGGGGGACCTTTTCACTTACCAATATCTTTAAATGATATTCACTACTATTGTGATTGTTTCATGGTATTGTGAATAAACTCGAAACTTGTAAGGACTTGATTTAATAGTAAAACAACACAAAACAGGTACAAAACAGAAAACAAACCGACTGGATGAGGTGCCGAGCGCACCGGAAGCTAGGGCTACAACTTAGCACCAACTAAGATCACTAGCAGGGGCTAGGAGACAAGCAAAAACTCACGTAACAGTAGCGTGATGCAATTAAAGAAGCCAGACCGACTGACTAGAAAAGGCAGGCTTAAATAATGTCTGTGATTGCAAACAGGTGCGCATCCGGAACACGAGCGGCAGGTGAAAATAACAGGTAGCTATGGAAACCAACTCAGAGGTGCACAAACAGGAATTAAAGTAGTCCAAAACTAACAGAAAAACCCAAGTGACTCGAAAAACCCAAACAGAACATGATCCGGGCAGCGGATCACAACACTTCCTTGTGGTCTACATAAAATGTAATGGTGGTTCTTTGGTCAAAATGTTGCATAGATGATGTTTTACTCATCATCTTCAAGCCGCTTTCTGACAGTCGCTTCCGGATGCGCCGTTTTGTGGGCGGTCTTATTTACGTGGCTCACCTTGGACAGCGTCTTCTCCCCGTCGTCTTTGTTGTAGCGGTGTAGCGTGCAAGGACGGGAGTGGAAGAAGTGTCAAAAGATGGAGCTAACTGATGGAGCTAACACAAAACTTTCTATTTTATTTATGTTAAAATAGACAATAGACATTATTTTTGTACAATGCACATTACATGTTATACTTTTG
Organism: Entelurus aequoreus; assembly: GCF_033978785.1. Taxonomy (NCBI): domain Eukaryota; kingdom Metazoa; phylum Chordata; class Actinopteri; order Syngnathiformes; family Syngnathidae; genus Entelurus; species Entelurus aequoreus. The sequence continues at coordinate 79,755,806 of NC_084736.1, forward strand.
CTATGTATTTTTTATGTTTATATTTTTAGTCTTAGAAACTTTAATAAAGGAAAAAGTGTAAAGGAGTAAAACTAAAGAATGGAAAAAAATTAAAAAGAAGGAACATCAATGTGGAGGACTCTTTCCTCCGGGTTCCTCGGACCACCAATGACGGACATGGCAGTTTTGAGATTTTGTTTAATTTTGCAATAAACTCTTCTTTTCTTGCCCTTCTGCTTTTCAGCACTCGCCTCTGGTGACAGCCGCGCTCTTTGGGTTGCTTTTCAGCCTTCCGCGAATCCGTCTCCGTCTCGCTCTCTCTTTCGCTCGTGCTCGGGTTCGTTCTCTGGTTCTCTCTCTCCCATCAGCTCCAACTTCTCCCACCCCGTCCTTCTCGGCTGCTGCCCTTTTACAGAGTGACAGGTGATTAGCCAACTGCGCCCAGGTAGGCCATCTACGCACCTGTCGCCGATCTCGGAGCCGGCCCCGGCACACCCCGCCTCGCTGCAGTGCTGCAGGCCACGCCTCCTCACAATCAATTTTCCAAAAACCTTCTGAAGCTTCTGTTTCGCCATGCTTTAAACTAACTGTACACGCTGGAAACTAATAGTGAGGGCAGAATAATACCGTATTTTCCGGACCATAGGACGCACCGGGTTTTAAGGCTCACTGCCGATGAATGTTCTATTTTTTTAATCTTTTTTCATTATTATTATTATTATAAAGCGCATTAAAGGAGTCTTATTATTATTGTTTTTTTTCTAAATGTAAAATACTTCCTTGTGGTCTACATAACATGTAATGGTGGTTCTTTGGTCAAAATATTGCATGGATGATGTTTTACACATCATCTTCAAGCCGCCTTCTGATGTGCCGTTTTGTGGGCGCTCTTATTTACGTGGCTCACCTTCGACAGCGTCTTCTCCCCGTCATCTTTGTTGTAGCGGTGTAGCGTGCAAGGACGGGTGTGGAAGAAGTGTCAAAAGATGGTGCTAACTGTTCTAATGACATTCAGACTTTACTTCAATCATCCGGAAACAACAACACCGCAAATGTGTCCCGTGAAAAACCGTCCGACTGGAACTCTCTAATAACTAAAGTTCCTTGGGTGAATAATGTAAACTCACTACACCTGTATGTTTTAGCGCTTTCATGGCGAGTTTACTGACAAATATATGCAAGAACTTTACACTACTTTATATTAGAAATGGCAATAGCGAAGGATGAAGGTCCCATAACAAGAAGATAGAGGAAAAGAAGAAGCTTATCGACTACGGTGTCCGCACGGACTACAAAGGCGGACTCGCGCAATTTTTCAGGATTTATGCAGATCCCAAATAAAGATCAGCAGGTACCAGAAGGTAAGAAAAGTTGCTTTTGCATAATATTGCGAAAAAAAACACTACAAAATATGTCTTACCTTATACACACACCATAATAATACTTGTATGTTTAATTCGCCAACAACACTACAAGTGGTGCGGCTTCATAGCTTACCAAAGCCGTACTAAAACATTTTGATAGATTTATGAGCGCCGTGTGTAATGTTCCATATTTTCAATGGAACATATAAAATGTTGGCGTTGTTTACTTGAGACATATTGCCATCATAGTGCAGCCTACACGTATCTCTTATGTTTGACTGCCATCTACTGGTCGCACTTCGAGGTGGGTAAGCTCAACCAAACGTATTCCTTACATTCGGCGCACCGGATTATAAGGCTCACTGTCGAGTTTTGAGAAGAAAAAAACAGATTTTAAGTATGTCTTATAGCCCGGAAAATACGGTAAATTTCTTTGACAGTGCAGTGTGAAAGCTGATGTGTTTACTTAGCAATTAAAGGCCTACTGAAAGCCACTACTACCGACCACGCAGTCTGATAGTTTATATATCAATGATGAAATCTTAACATTGCAACACATGCCAATACGGCCGGGTTAACTTATAAAGTGACATTTTAAATTTCCCGCTAAACTTCCGGTTGAAAACGTCTATGTATGATGACGTATGCGCGTGACGTCACGACGGCAACAGAAGTATTCGTACCCAATGTGTCACCATACAAACTGCTCTGTTTTCATCGAACAATTCCACAGTATTCTGGACATCTGTGTTGGTGAATCTTTTGCAATTTGTTTAATGAACAATGGAGATTGCAAAGAAGAAAGTTGTAGATGGGATCGGTGTATTAGCGGCTGGCTGTAGCAACACAACCAGGAGTACTTACTTGGATAGCAGACGTGCTAACCGATGCTAGCCGCCAACCGCATCTGTGATCGGGTGAAGTCCTTCGTCGCGCCGTCGATCGCTGGAACGCAGGTGAGCACGGGTGTTGATGAGCAGATGAGGGCTGGCTGGCGTAGGTGGAGCGCTAATGTTTTTATCATAGCTCTGTGAGGTCCGGTTGCTAAGTTGCTAAGTTAGCTTCAGCGTCGTTAGCAACAGCATTGTTAAGCTTTGCCAGGCTGAGAATTATTAACCGTGTAGTTACATGTCCATGGTTTAATAGTATTCTTGATCTTCTGTCTATCCTTCCAGTCAGGGATTTATTTATTTTGTTTCTATCTGCAGTTAAGCCCGATGCTATCACGTTAGCTCAGTAGCTAAAGAGCTTCGCCGATGTATTGTCGTGAAGATAAAAGCCACTGTGAATGTCCATTTCGCGTTCTCGACTCTCATTTTCAAGAGGATATAGTTTCCGAGGTGGTTCAAAATACAAATCCGTGATCCACAATAGAAAAAGGAGAGTGTGTGGAATCCAATGAGCCCTTGTACCTAAGTTAAGGTCAGAGCGAAAAAAGATACATCCTGCACTGCCTCTCTAGTTCTTCACTCTCACGTTCCTCATCCACAAATCTTTCATCCTCGCTCAAATTAATGGGGTAATCGTCGCTTTCTCGGTCCGAATCTCTCTCGCTCCATTGTAAACAATGGGGAATTTTGAGGAATCCTTCCTCCTGTGACATCACGCTACTTCCGGTACAGGCAAGGCTTTTTTTTTATCAGCGACCAAAAGTTTCGAACTTTATCGTCGTTGTTCTATACTCTATCTGGACGTTGACTATTTATTGATCCAACACGTGTGCTGAAAAGAACATTGTGTGGACAACGGCCTTGTGAGAGACTATGTTGACGTTGGTTAGCTTGTCAATTTGTACTTATGACAAATGCCTAAAGGTACACTGCAAAAAGTCAGTGTTCAAAAACAAGAAAAAAAAAAAAAAAAAGAGGGGTATTTTATTTGAACTAAGCACAATTATCTACCAATAGAACAAGAAAAATTGGCTTGTCAAGACTTTCCAAAACAAGTAAAATTAGCTAACCTCAATGAACCTCAAAAATACCTTAAAATAAGTATATACTCACTAAAAACAAGTGCACTTTTCTTGGTAGAAAGTAAAACTACCAATGATTGTCACACACATTTGAAATTTGTCCTCTGCATTTGACCCATCCCCTTGTTCAACCCCTGGGAGGTGAGGGGAGCAGTGAGCAGCAGCGGTGGCCGCGCCCGGGAATCATTTTTGGTGATTTAACCCCCAATTCCAACCCTTGATGCTGAGTGCCAAGCAGGGAGGCAATGGGTCTCATTTTTATAGTCTTTGGTATGAGTCGGCCGGGGTTTGAACTCACAACCTACCGATCTCAGGGCGGACACTCTAATAATAATAATGATAATAATATATTTTATTTGTAAAAAAGCTCTTTACATTGAGTAAACAACCTCAAAGTGCTACATTGTATTAAAAAAATTTAATAAAAAGATAATAAAAAATAAATACAAATACAAACTAGAACAGCCAAATAGCTAGAACTAGTATGCATATATCTAAAAAAAAAAAAAAAGGCTTTTTTTTAAAAAAAGAAGGGTTTTTAAGCCTTTTTTAAAAGCATCCACAGTCTGTGGTACCCTCAGGTGGTCAGGGACTGAAAAGGAGCTCTTTTTGCTCAATATGTTGAAAAATATTCTTAAATTCAGTTGATATTCTAGTTTCAAGCATGTTTTACTCAATATAGGTCATCAAATCTCAGCAACAAGCTGTAATATCTTACTGAGATCATTTAGGACCAAAACCCTTAAAACAAGTAAAACACTCTAACATAAAATCTGCTAAGTGAGAAGAATTATCTTACCAGACAGAAAATAAAGCAAATATCAGCCTTATTTGAGATATTTAATCTTACTTAGATTGCAGTTTTTGCAGTGTAAAGCCCTGAAGAGAAACAAAACAAACAATAGTTCAAAGCTATTACAGGTAAAAAAAACATCCTTTGCTTGCAATTGTATTTGTTCAAGTATGGGATTCTTTTGGTACATTTGCATAAAATACACACGGTCATGCAGAGATGAGAGAAAGAATGCATGAATATATTTTGCACTTTAATCTTCAATACTTAGATGCAATTTAGAGTCTTAACAAGCTGTGGATAAGTCATTAGCAACGGTAATAAGAGAACACATTACATGACAGTGAGAGGGGTGGTTTGTTTTCTCGGTAAACATTAATTGGTAATTTGACCTTGGGTGCAGTGAAAATATTATTTCTAGCTTCTACCATGATTCCTAATTAGTCCTTTTTGTCACTTTCCAACAAGACTGGAAGGATAATTAATAATTTGAGTTGTCTTGTCAGACAATCCTGATGATCCCTATTATCGTGTTTCATCTTTAACCAGCGGTGTAACGTTCATATTGTTGTTACTCAGCCAGCGTTTGTGGGTCTGATGGACCCCTTGCATTTTGTGGCTTTTAATGCCTCACAATCAAACACTTTTATTTAAAAATACTGAACAGATGTTTACCTTATCCCGATAAAAATCTGTTCAGTATTTCAACATAAAAGTGTTTGATTGTGAGGCATTAAAAGCCATACAATGCAAGGGGTCCATCAGACCCACAAACGCTGGCTGAGTAACAACAATATGAACGTCGCATGGAACATTTCCCTGCCAGTTTCTGCATCCCACAGGGATTCTTCTTTTGTGTTTCTGCACCTGCGGTTCCCACACAAGGTTGCGACATTGTTTGTCAACTGTCAGGTTCAAACACTGATGACATCTATTAAGCAGACAAGAAGTAAGGAATCATGCAGAGACAAGAGTTCAATTTAGCTCATGAGGAGAACGCATGGAGCTGCACACTTAGTCACAGTCTCGCCCTACGCTCTAAGGTTCAGCTCCTGCGTCCCTCTTTTTATTCAGAGTTCCATAGTCTACATCACTGAGGCCGCCTCTATAAGGAGTGGTCACATATATCATGCAAAGCAGGTCCAGGACGCACAGTACGTGACGGAATGTGCTGGGGGCCTTGTGATTCCGCCTTGTCCCCGCTTCGTCTGCGTGTTGTCATCTTTTCTTCGTTGAGGTCCTTGAAGTCTCTGCTTCGTCTGCGTGCTGTCATCTTATCTTCGTTGAGGTCCTTGAAGTCCTTGGCTGTTAGCGGACTAAAACAAAGATAACATCTGTGGGTGAGGCCACCCCTCAGACAAGACGTTTTTGTCTTTGCACAGATAAGAAAAGTCTAACTTGAGCACAATAGCTAATAACTAAAGCAACAGACTTTTAGCATACTAAAGTTAGTGTGATAATATACAATACCGTTCAAAAGTTTGGGGTCACCCAAACAATTTTGTGGATTAGCCTTCATTTCTAAGAACAAGAATAGACTGTCAAGTTCCAGATGAAGGTTGTCTTTTTCGGGCCATTTTGAGCGTTTAATTGACCCCACAAATGTGATGCTCCAGAAACTCAATCTGCTCAAAGGAAGGTCAGTTTTGTAGCTTCTGTAACGAGCTAAACTGTTTTCAGATGTGTGAACATGATTGCACAAGGGTTTTCTAATCATCAATTAGCCTTCTGAGCCAATGAGCAAACACATTGTACCATTAGAACACTGGAGTGATAGTTGCTGGAAATGGGCCTCTGTACACCTATGTAGATATTGCACCAAAAACCAGACATTTGCAGCTAGAATAGTCATTTACCACATTAGCAATGTATAGAGTGTATTTCTTTAAAGTTAAGACTAGTTTAAAGTTATCTTCAATGAAAAGTACAGTGCTTTTCCTTCAAAAATAAGGACATTTCAATGTGACCCCAAACTTTTAAACGGTAGTGTATACATAATTATTCTAACATCAACACTGTCTGCTCTCATTTTCTCGCACATTTGACCCTCTGATGTTCTGTGTACCTACACTCTGTCCTCCTCCTGTTTAGGCCTGCTGTGTGTGTGTTTGTGGGTGGTACACAGAACATCAATTTCCACACTTCTATTAGCCCCGGGTCCAGTGGGCCCGGACATCTTATATGTAATATAAATGTGTAGGGGGGGTGTATGGTGTGTGGTCATTAAATATGTATTCGGATACATTTTCTTCACAGAAAATGAGCCAAAGGCAGTGAGTCTCAGTTTGAAAAATGTATTAGTTGTATCATTTTTCATTTAATAAAAAATGAAAACGGGTCCCACAGACCCGAACACCACACAAGCGCCTGAATCTGGGCAAGCTAATACAGATTTATCTTGTTTTACAATGCTGCTAAATTAAAAAAAAAAAAAAAATTGTCCCTGCATGTCCGCCGACCAGCTGTGTACTTGGTAGTTCCAAACATATAAATGATGTAAAAATACCATAAAACTAGATGTAAAAACACTGTTGTCTTTAAAGAGACCATAACACTAAAGACACGGTGCAGTTACGGATAGGTGGTTAAATATGCTGCCTGTAAAAAATATGCCTGACTACGTACAATTGCCATTTTGTATCGGAAAAGTTATAATGACATTGCTTTGTCAGGCTTTTACAGCAACCACTTATTTGTAAGGTCTTGTTTCTGTCATAAATATATACAGTTTATACAAAACCCAAAACCAGTGAAGTTGGCACGTTGTGTAAATGGTAAATAAAAACTGAATACAATGATTTGCAGTCTCCGTTGTAGTATTTGGCGCTTCATATTGTGCCACACATTTTCAATGGGAGACGGGTCTGGACTACAGGCAGGCCAGTCTAGTCTTTTACTACGAAGCCACACTGTTGTAACACGTGCAGAAGGTGGCTTGGCATTGTCTTGCAGAAATGTCGCTTTTTGGTGCGTGGTGAAGGCGTGGGGCGGGGAAGGGTGTGTGTGTGTATGTGCCCATTGTCTTGGGTGTGATGAAGTAATATTCATAGACTTGGGCCGTTCTGCATGCAAGCAAAAGTTTGACCCCAAGTGTCGTAGAGGGAGGGAGTTTTAAAGCGTCCATCATTGAGGTGTCCTCGGGGGTGTTTTCAGAACAGCCCGTTCCTGTTGTTCACAGCGTCAAGGCCATTCGAGGGAGTCAAATCGTAGATTAGGATGTTTGTTTTCCGCGAGCAGACAATACAATGACTTGTCTGTTCTATTCGTCCATGCTGGCTGCTCTCATATTACATTTTTCCTTTTCAAGCTTCTCCATGATGTGATCCATCTTGCAATTCAGTTCAGAAATCGCCACAGTCTGTGATCCCGCAGCCCGGCCCAAACCTTCCATTGCGACGAACAGCCTTTGGGCTCCTTGAGTGGCTGCCGTCGTCTTACGAATTTGACGATACACCAGAGCAATGCCCAGCCCAATCAGCAGGTGCCCCGCGATCACGGTTCCAAATAGGAAGATGTCTTCCACGTCCTCGATGGAAAGGACTGAGAGGCACATGATTCTCCATTTATCCCAGGAATCTCTCATGTACCCCGCAGCAATGGTTCCATCAGGGCAGCTAGGCTCCCCCGAACCTCTTTTCCTCGTTGAAAAGATTTTGTCAGTTGAGTCGAGAGTCCAGCTGATCATTTCTATGTCTGATGTTTAGATTTGGAGGACAGCGCAAAGAAAGAGGCTTCAAAAAAGTTCAGACAAGACAAAACGAAGAGAGCAAGCTGGGAGAAGAAGGGAGCTGAAAAAAAGGTGACCACCCTCACCAGAGGCAAGACAGAAAAAGTACATGTACATTACATTACATTTAAATGTTCAGTATCAACCTCCAAATCGAATAATAATAATTTACATAAAATCAAGCACTCTCTGCTTATTGTAATAAAAAATTCAATGGGTTTTCTTTGCCAGAAATCCCCATAATGCTTACCATTTCAATCCAAGGCGAAGAAAAATAATACACAGTAACCTTTTTCCAATTCCAGTGCGATGGGTATTGTAGTTGTATCCCACACACTGTCTTGCTTCCATGCAAATACAATGCAGCCTTTGACGAGGACCTGTACTTTTCAAGATGGCTCTCAGATGAGCCCATTTTCCCCTTGTTACCGCCAGTGCCATTCAAAGAATAACAAAACTGAACATTTTCGGTCTTCAAAGCGCTGCATGAGTCTGTACTTTTTTTTTTTTTTTTTTTTTTTTTAATGTGACGCATTTGTCTTCTCCTGCGGTTTAGAAACATGTTGTCGCTATTGTCAAGATGTCTTCTCTCTGCTTGATGGCGGTGTATGAAAAAACGGCCCGCACTTGGCATGGCTGTGTTCCTACTGTGCAACACTGAGAAACAATTGGATTATCATACAGCAGGAAGGAGGCCAATGACTGTGCAAGTGTGACAGACTCCAGACATGACAAGTCACAAATGCGCTAGACCAGGGGTGTCTAATCTTTTTGACCGTGGGGCCGCATCGGGTTTAAAAAAATGTGGCCGGGGGCCGAAAGCCGACTGCATGCAAAGTAACTACCGATATGGATGTACAGTACTATGTATATATATATTTATGTGTGTTAATGTGTATATCTGTATAGGTATATATGAATATATATATATATATATATATATATATATATATATATATATATATATATATATATATATATATATATATATATATATATATATATATATATATATATAAATACACTACCGTTCAAAAGTTTGGGGTCACCCAAACAATTTTGTGGAATAGCCTTCATTTCTAAGAACAAGAATAGACTGTCGAGTTTCAGATGAAAGTTCTCTTTTTCCGGCCATTTTGAGCGTTTAATTGACCCCACAAATGTGATGCTCCAGAAACTCAATCTGCTCAAAGGAAGGTCAGTTTTGTAGCTTCTGTAACGAGCTAAACTGTTTTCAGATGTGTGAACATGATTGCGCAAGGGTTTTCTAATCATCAATTAGCCTTCTGAGCCAACGAGCAAACACATTGTACCATTAGAACACTGGCGTGATAGTTGCTGGAAATGGGCCTCTGTACACCTATGTAGATATTGCACCAAAAACCAGACATTTGCAGCTAGAATAGTCATTTACCACATTAGCAATGTATAGAGTGTATTTCTTTAAAGTTAAGACTAGTTTAAAGTTATCTTGAAAAGTACAGTGCTTTTCCTTCAAAAATAAGGACATTTCAATGTGACCCCAAACTTTTGAACGGTAGTGTATATATATATATATATATATATAATTTTATTATACATATAAATAAAATAAATACTTGAATTTCAGTGTTCTGGAGGCTATCCAGTAGATGGCAGCATTGTCCTGTTTAACTTCTCCGTTCATGAATGAGTATATCATTTCGGCCACCGTGTTCAATGGAGAAGTCTGTTCTACATAATGTACAGGCAACGTACATACACCTTCCCCTTCGAACTGTCCTGGATGAACTGAAATTCTTGTTTCCATTCGTTTTGGAACTTGCAAGCGTATTTCGTCATCTTGCTCGTCGACGGCGTCGCCATGTCTGTAACTTCCCCGTTCTTCTGCTTCGTCTCCTTGTTGTGTGCGCAGTTGTGCACTCTACTCTCTAAAAGCCCTAGATGTTATGACGTCATTGGGCAGGCAAGCTGTTTATATTGTGGGAAAGCGGACGTGAGAACAGGCTGTCCCCACTCAGGTCCGCATTGAGCTGGAGGGGGCGTGGCCTCCAGCTCCGGCTGAATACCGGGAGTTTGTCGGGAGAAAATTTCTGCCGGGAGGTCATCGGGAGAGGCGCTGAATACCGGGAGTCTCCCGGTAAAAACGGGAGGGTTGGCAAGTATGTGTTAAAGGCAGCAGTCGGGAAGGAGAGGAGGTTGTTGATGGTGGAGAACGAGCGAGAGAAACGTTAACATGGCCGAAAAGCACAATTTATTGCAAAATAAATCATTGTTCGCAAAGATGAACGCGGCTGTCATGTCCGTCATTGGTGGTCCAGAGAACCCGGAGGAGCAAGACCTCCACAGAGACATATGATGATTTTCCTTTTTTCTGACTTGTAACAAAAATGTCAATATATCGGACGCATGTTTCAAAATCTAAACTAATTAAAGGTCTTTTCTGGAATGGATTGAGATCAACCTCAGAGATGTACCTCACAGAGCGGTGTCCAGTATTCAGGGCCAAGGAAGCAAAGCAAGGAGAATGGCTTTTTCTCTCAAGGATGCCTAATTGTTTTGTATTGACTTTACTGTGTGTAATAGATAGGTGATAGGGCAATAATGGCGTACTATTAGCTTGCCTTGCAATCCTGTATAATACCAGCTTGAAGGTGGAGAGCCGCATCAGCAGATAAGCACAGTGATTATGGGGATAGTGGTGAAATCTGAGCCTTATTAATACGTTTATTTGTGACAGCCCTGAAGCTCCCATCTATGATAGCTTGGCAGTTGTGCAATCTGGGCTTTGGTAAAGTGCTACGGTGCATGCTTCTGCATGTACCACAGACTGTGCGATGGATCATTTGATGGACTCTATAATTCAATCAGGCCCAAGTAAAGGGGCGCTCATTACATCCTGAATAGCACTCCTTCACATTAAAGTTATCCTTATTCCAGCGAAATGTGTATCGTCTCACCTCCGTACCTTTCTGGCTTCATCTTATGACTCTGTGTGAATACTTTTTCTTTTCATCTCCCTCTTGTGCCTCACTCTCCGATTCCTCATTTTCTGACTTTTATTATTTACAATCTTTTGTACATTTTTTTTCTCTCTCCCGAGCCTCCTCCTGCATCCTTACAACCCCCATCCCTCTGACATATACACCTCGCCCCCCCATCTCGCCCTCCCGCCTGCCATCAGATAAGACAGCTCCGTGAAGAAAAGCCCATCTTGACTTAAAACGCCTCCATGTCTATTTTTCTCCAACGCGTCTTTACCATCAGGGCGGCACAGCCCAAGAAATTGGCTCTTTAACCCGCCTTACTTATCTTACTATCAAGCACCCGCTTCATTTTCACTTTTGTACCTGTATGCATTTCTTTTTGACCAAGTTCCCTTCCCACCTCATCCTTCCTTTCTTGATCCCATGCAGTTGAATATTCCAATATGTCTGCCTGTTTATTTGTAATGTAAAACCTTAAAACGCATTTCATTAGTCAGATTTCCAGTTGTTTAGTTCTGCTTGATAGTCTGAATGTAGCCTAATAACCAAGTGTAGGCTAAGAATGAAAATAGGGCCTCTAGGAAATGTGTGGAAAAGAAAACGGACAAAGGGTGTGAACTGAGCTATTTGGATCTACAGTGTTATGGTTTGACTAAGAGAGATGACGGCAACAGACACCAGGGGGTTATTGCTCAATAATTTATTATATATATATAATAATGCAAAACAATGCTAACTAATAAACTAATCTAAAGAAATGGAGTGTGACAAAATCCAAGAGTTTGTATGGTGTAAGACTTAGCTGAGATGTGTGTTACCAAGTGCTGTCGAGAGCGAAGGAACCCGGAAGTCCGTGGGGCAGGCAGATGATCCAGGGGCGGAAGCGGGGTCGAGAGGCGGGAGCGAGTCGTCGTAGTCCGGGGGGAAAGCGAGGAGTCGAGAACCAGGAAGCGCGAGGGAGGCAGGGAAGATCCGGGAGCACAAGACGCACAGCTTGACTCGGGGATGCACACAGGTGACACAGACAATCAACGCAGGGAAAGCACAGAGATTAGGACAGAGAGAGCATAAAGCTGGGTATTGGCTTACGGTACAGAAGACTATATTCCGGCCCGGGATGGCAGGTTGAGCAGGCTTATGAAGGCAGCTCCTTCATTACAGGCAGGTGCGCTGATTGCCGGTAAATGATTGCAGCTGGCGGCTGCTGTTGGATGTGCGCGGCCGTGGGTGTGTCCCGAGGTGCGACAAGCAGAGCGCAAGGATGAGGGCGCATTGGAATGCGCCCTGGCCGTGACATACAGTATAGGTAGGTAGGCAGGTCTTTATTGTCATTGCACAAGTACAACAAAACTTTGTTTTCAGCACAAACCCGTTAAAGATGAGACAAACGAACAGTGTACGAGGTTACAGAACAGGAACGCTGATGGGTCGCCACAAGGCGCCCCGTTAAAGATGGGAAAAATGTCAACGATGGGGGAGGATGAGTAAAAAAATACAACCTAGGGGCCTGGTCTGGAGTGGGAAAAAACCTCCAGAGCAAAGCGCATATACATATTACAACATACATCTCGAGACTTGCAACAGAGGGGAGTGAATGGGGGCTACGGAGGCAGGCTGCAGCTCTGCAGGTGCTGCCCAGCCATCCATCACCCCAAAGGGATTCGCGTCAAGGGCATTGGATGGGGTTGGGGTATGTGTGTGTGGCGTATATTTATTGTGGATGCATGTGTGTGTGTGTAACCCTGCCTCGTGTCAACAACAACAGGTGTGTGTCCATGAGAAACGAGAAGGGAGTTTGTTGTGTCTTCGCCGCACTGTCCTTCGGGAGAGTCTCGAAGCCAGGGAAACAATCCAAGTTGGAATGTTTTTGTATGCGAGTGAAAATAAAATGTGCTTTTCACTCTAAATTGTCTATTTCTGGTCGTGAAATTATAGTATATTATAATTAAAAGTAAATCAGCCGCATTTACATAAAATGGCTCCAAAGACATGTACCTTGGGATAGGTTGATTGGCAACACTAAATTGGTTCTAGTGTGCAGTGTTGTCCTGATACCAATATTTTGGTACCAGTACCAAAATGTGTTTCGGTACTTTTCGGTACATTTTTCTAAATAAAGGGGACCACAAAAAATGGCATTATTGGCTTTATTTTAACAAAAAAATCTTAGAGTACATGAAACATATGTTTATTATTGCAATTTAGTCCTTAAATAAAATAGTGAACATACAAGACAACTTGTCTTTTAGTAGTAAGTAAACAAAGACTCCTAATTTGTCTGCTGACATATGCTGTAACATATTGTGTCATTTATCTACCTATTATTTTGTCAACATTATTAAGGACAAGAGGTATGAAATAAATTATTAATCTACTTGTTCATTTACTGTTAATATCTGCTTACTTTCTCTTTTAACATGTTCTATCTACACTTCTGTTAAAATGTAATAATCACTTATTCTTCTGTTGTTTGGATGCTTTACATTAGTTTTGGATGATACCACACATATGGGTATCGATCCGATACCAAGTAGTTACAGGATCATACAATGGTCATAATTTAAGTCCTCATGTGTCCAGGGACGTATTTTCTGGGTTTATAAACATAATACACATTTTAAAAAAACGAAAGAAGATTTTGTGATGCTAAAAAAATATCGATGTAATCATAGTAGTATCGACTAGCCTACTCAGTGGCCTAGTGGTTAGAGTGTCCGCCCTGAGATCGGTAGGTTATGAGTTCAAACCCCGGCCGAGTCATACCAAAGACTATAAAAATGGGACCCATTACCTCCCTGCTTGGCAATCTGCATCAAGGGTTGGAATTGGGGGTTAAATCACCAACAATGATTCCAGGCCGTGGCCACCGCTGCTGCTCACTGCTCCCCTCACCTCCCAAGGGGTGAACAAGGGAAATGCAGAGGACAAATTTCACCACACCGAGTGTGTGTGTGACAATCATTGGTACTTTAACTTAACTTTAACTTTTAACTTTAGATACGCTCCTGTACTTGGTATCATTACAGTGGATGTTAAGTGTAGATACACCAGTGGCGTTTGTGGTCGACTGGTAATTTTTAGAGGCGGTATAGTACCTAGAGGGACATGCGGTAGGAAATGGATGGATGGATGGACTTTCATCTCATTTCAGTGGTATCGGCTTGGCAGGCTTTGCATTTGTTTGCATGTTTTATGATGGCTGACATGCAATGATGCAACTGGAAGAAAACAGCACCAGAAGCAAGACAAGTTGTGACCCAACTATCGCTGTCATCTCCGACTGCGGGGGGTGGGAGTTTTTATGGGCGGGCTTTGATGATGCTATCGAGTCTTTGTCATTGTCAGTGCAATCTTAAAGGCCTACTGAAAGCCACTACTAGCGACCACGCAGTCTGATAGTTTATACATCAATGATGAAATCTTAACATTGCAACACATGCCAATACGGCCGGGTTAACTTATAAAGTGACATTTTAAATTTCCCGTGAAACTTCCGGTTGAAAACGTCTATGTATGATGACGTATGCGCGTGACGTCAATGGTTAAACGGAAGTATTCGGACACCATTGAATCCAATACAAAAAAGCTCTGTTTTCATCTCAAAATTCCACAGTATTCTGGACATCTGCGTTGGTGAATCTTTTGCAATTTGTTTAATGAACAATGGAGACTGCAAAGAAGAAAGTTGTAGGTGGGATCGGTGTATTAGCGGCTGGCTGCTGGATAGCAGACGCGCTATCCGACGCTAGCCGCCGACCGCATCGATGATCGGGTGAAGTCCTTTGTCGCTCCGTCGATCGCTGGAACGCAGGTGAGCACGGGTGTTGATGAGCAGATGAGGGCTGGCTGGCGTAGGTGGAGCGCTAATGTTTTTATCATAGCTCTGACAAGGTCCCGTTGCTAAGTTAGCTTCAATGGCGTCGTTAGCAACAGCATTGTTAAGCTTCGCCAAGCTGGAAATTATTAACCGTGTATTTACATGTCCATGGTTTAATAGTATTGTTGATTTTCTGTCTATCCTTCCAGTCAGGGGTTTATTTCTTTTGTTTCTATCTGCATTTAAGCACGATGCTATCACGTTAGCTCCGTAGCTAAAGCGCTTCGCCGATGTATTGTCGTGGGGATAAAAGTCACTGTGAATGTCCATTTCGCCTTCTCGACTCTCATTTTCAAGAGGATATAGTATCCGAGGTGGTTTAAAATACAAATCCGTGATCCACAATAGAAAAAGGAGAGAGTGTGGAATCCAATGAGCCAGCTTGTACCTAAGTTACGGTCAGAGCGAAAAAAGATGCGCCCTGCACTGCACTCTAGTCCTTCATTCTCATGTTCCTCATCCACAAATCTTTCATCCTGGTTCAAATTAATGGGGTAATCGTCGCTTTCTCGGTCCGAATCGCTCTCGCTGCTGGTGTAAACAACGGGGAAATGTGAGGAGCTCCACAACCTGTGACGTCACGCTACTTCCGGTACAGGCAAGGCTTTTTTTATCAGCGACCAAAAGTTGCGAACTTTATCGTCGATGTTCTCTACTAAATCATTTCAGCAAAAACATGGCAATATCGCGAAATGATCAAGTATGACACATAGAATGGATCTGCTATCCCCGTTTAAATAAATACAAATTCATTTCAGTAGGCCTTTAAGGTTTGCAAACTGTCTTCATATAAACCCTAATGCCTTACCATTTTTTTTTTCCATAGTTGGCAGGTATTTTTTGTTTTTAATTATAGAAATGAAAGCAACCAACACATGTATTCAACATCCTTCTCTTTCTCCAATTTTAATGACAACTGCATGGAACAAAACTAAACAATATAATTGTGTCTGTTCTGACACTCCAAATAAGTCAGTAGTTCTGTGAAGCTGTACACAAACTCAAACGTCGTCTTATAAGTGTATTGGAATTCAGAAACATATTGTTTAGGTTTTTGGGGTTCTGCTGCAGATTTGTGGATTAAGAGGTGCATCTCAGTACTCGTGTCTATTTTGCACGTCTTGGAATGATGTCAACGCTACTGGACCCTAAGACCAGAATTACATATGACAATGCAAGTGTGACATCATTTATGAATTATAGGATGTACTGTGTTCATTTTTGGATTAGCGTCTGTTTACTGAGTCCAAAGCTGGCATGAAGAAAGATTTCCAATTTCACGAAAAAGACTTAAACGATTACATTTTATTCCTGAATTCTAATAGCTGTGCTAATTCAATGACCACTCATTGGAGACATCGCTCTCAACAACAAGTATCACCCTAATGAGGCCATTAGAGGAGAAAAAGGCCATATCTACTACGTTGGCCATCTGCAAAGTAATTAGCGCCTGGATCGGAGAGGCAGCAAACTTTGGTGCCAACTCATTTCCGAGATGTGGCTCTATTTCATTATATGAATACAAACCTTCTTATGAATACCATCTAACATCTAGACTAGACTCCATTTTTCTTTAGGTGGCGTCTACTATTTCCAGGATCAAACCAAGTTTCTCTGTGTGTGTTTGACAGCATTTTACATCAGTGGAAATCTTATTTTGTTGATATTTGTCCAATATTCACCTTTCATTCCTCATACATAAAATTATAACTGCAGTAAAATACGGTAAACAGTAATGTTGGACCAGTTGCAAACAAAACTAAACTGTCATGATCCGTGGTCCGGATCATGTTTTGTGTATTCTGTTTGTTTTGGACTCTTTCAGTTCCTGTTTGTTCACCTCCTGAGTTTAGTCACCACGGTTACTTATGATTTTTGGGACACTCACCTGTTTGTAATCAAGAGACACTATTTAAGCGTGCCTTTGTTGATCACTCGTTCTGGCTTCTTTCTTTTCTCCACGTAACAAGCTACATTGGTTATTCCCTTCCTGTTCCTGCTCCTCGGCTAGCACCAGTTCCTGTTCCTGCTCCTCGGCTAGCACCAGTTACTGTTCCTGCTCCTCGGCTAGCACCAGTTCACGTTCCCAAGTGCACCCACCTCCCCGTCGGCCACGGATGTGGCCGTTCCCTGGTCGCCGCCTCGCCAAGTGCAGCGGCGTTCAACGCGTCGCCGCCACCTGACTCTCCCTCGCTGGTTGCGGGGACACTTGGTCTGGCAAGCGACCAGGGAAGATTTTGTCTTGACCCGAGATCTACAAAGCGGAGAGGAAACAGGGCCTGACTCCCCTTCAGGCACCCTTTCTTTGAACTGTTTTACAAGCTTTTCTTTGAACTGTTTTGTAATCAATGGCGATGGCTGTTTACGACCCCCCCTCCCTTAGAAACAGCTGTTGCCATGTAATCACACACATCTATACCTTTGGCCATTCAAAGCCAGTCATTTCCAGGAGTTATCTCACCCTCTGAGTAGCCTCTGATTTAGTAATGGTTTCTAATGTTGTAAAAATGTGTAGAATAAAAATTAAATTTTAACATTTCTGTCAACAAAGATTTGCTTCAGCCTGCGACACATAGTCATTTTGATAGTAGGCTAATATAACTAATATAGACACTTACATCATGTGTTGCCTTCATTATAAGACTTATATACAGCTTTTAATTTTTTGCGGCTCCAGACAGATTTGTTTTTTTTGTATTTTTAGTCCAATATGGCTCTTTCAACATTTTGAGTTGCCGACCTCCTGGGCTATAGGGAATATTTATGAATTACAATGAATTTAATTCCACACATCCGATGCAAAATTTGGAAATTTGCACAGGCCTGCTGAGTCGTTCCATAAAAAAAAATATTTGAAACATTGTGTCATGATCTGTGGTCTGGATCATGTTTTTGTTATATTCTGTTAGTTTTAAGACTCCACTAGTTCCTGTTTTTGTACATCCTTGTTTGTTTTAGTTTCCATGGCGACTGATTAGTTTCACCTGCCTCGTGTGTTCGGGACGCGCACCTGCTCTAATCAAGAGACTATTATTTAAGCCTGTCTTTGCCAATTAGTCGTCCTGGCGTCATTGCTCTTTTCATGCCACAGTTTCATGCTCTTTTCATGCCACAGTTTCATGCTCTGTTCATGCCAGAGTTTCATGTTTGTTTCTTGCTATGCCATAGCTTATGCTAGTTCAAATCAAATCAACTTTATTTATAAAGCACATTCAAAATGTACCACAGGGGTAGCCAAAGTGCTGTACAATGGGCAGGTTAAAAGATAATACGAGAACCGAGCAAACACAACACGACACAAACAGAGCACGATTAAAAATAAATAACTCAACTAAATAGAACATAAAAACATAAAAACAGGTTCACAGCAGGTGTATTATGAGGCGCCATAGCAGGATGGATATCACTCAGTGTTAAAAGCCATGGAATAAAAGTATGTCCAACACTCAGATATAGGTCGTTCCAGAGCTTGGGAGCAGCAGCGGCGAAAGCTCTGTCACCTCTAAGCTTCAGCCTTGTGTCAGGGACCGTAGTTGTTTACTTTAACTCCGTTTTTTGTACCTTTTTGAGAGAAGATAATTAAATATGTTCCTACCTTCACGCCTTGTCTGGAATAGTCTGATTGCTTCCCAGTAAGCTGCAACCCCCCACTGTATTGACACATTGAGATAATTGATAAACATCACAAAAGAGCTGGTAAAGAAAACCAAGCATATTTGTGCATAATGCTTTTATTCAATCCAAAACACACCCTTATGGTATGATATGTTGTCATTAATACCAGAGCCACCATGGACGCACTCACATTATTAGAAACCGCAGCAGGATAATGATGTTATTTATGCTGTATTTTTATTTTATTTTCTCAGCCTTGCATCCAGCGTATCCATGGCATCTTGAAACATCAATACTAAATCTCGACGGCCTGTTTGCATTGTATCCAGCGTCACAAAGAGCATTTATTACGCGTTCCGACTGTGCGAGGCAATCATCCGCCAACCGACACACCGAATCTTGTGTGTTGTCAAAGTGCAGCGTGGGTGTTGGAGTCACACTGACAACTGAGCATCTCCATCAATCTCTAATGCTCTTGCAGGGAGGGGGTCTCCAACGGCGGGCCTTTGTGTGAGCCTCTGGAAACAGATTGATCTTTTTCATATGCCGCGCACGTCTTTTTGCCTCGAGTCCTCCAAGGCCCCCGCCGTTGTCTCCCGTTTGCTTAACATGATGGAAAATGCTAATCAGGGAGGCGCAACTCAGATAAAACTTTAACATGTTAAATCAAATGGCTGAATAAAAGAAACTAAGTGTTTCCTGGTACTCGTGTTGCCCTGACACCAAAATGGGTTTCGATACTTTTAGGTACTTTTCGGTACTTTTATAAATAAAGGGCACCACAAAAAAATGGCATTATTGGCTTTATTTTAACAAACAATCTTAGGGTACATTAAACATATGTTTATTATTGCAAGTTTGTCCTTTAATAAAATAGTGAACTTACAAGACAACTTGTCTTTTAGTAGTAAGTAAACAAACAAAGACTCCTAATTAGTCTGCTGATGTCAAGACGTGGTTTTCGCAGCTTACTGCGAGGTTTGTTCTCCCAGGATGCAAACAGACTATTCCGGACAGAACTTGAAGGTAGGAACTGTGACAGTCGCTCGCTGTCGTGCAGGTTCCAAGGACCACCAAGGAATGACATTGTTGGTGAGCAGGTTTAGACTTCTTTATTTAAAAGAATGCGTCTCTTGCCGGGTCGCTTTTCAGCCTTTCCGTCTGCTGCTCGCTCCTCCCCTCCAGCTTTTCAGCTTCGGGCGTCGTTGTCTCCCTTGCGCTCTCAATCTCGTCCGCTCTGCATCAGCTTCCTTCTGGCTCCTTCTCGTCTCTCCGCCTCTCTTCCTCACGCCCACGGCTGCCGCCCTTTTATACAGTTCAAGAGGATTATTTGATTGTGCCCAGCTGGGCTATCCACGCACCTGATACTGTTTGCGGCGTCGAACCCGGCGCCATCTTGGAGCGGGCTCCGGTGTGCCCTGCCTCGCTGTCGGACTGCCGGCCCCGCCTCACCACAGAACATATTTAATAATCAATTAATCGCACACATCAGAAAAGACAGGAACCAAAACAAAAGGAAAGCGTGCCGTTCACACGAGAGGCTAAAGAACAAAAAAAAAATGTAACGCAGGAAACATAGACGCTAACACTTAGCAAGAACTATGGACATGGAGAAACTGTATCAAACTGTGGCATGAAACAACTAACACTTACGTGGACACGGCATGAATCGAACAACTAGCATAAACTTGGAATCGGACATGAAAACGAGCAGCATGAACTATGGCATCGCATGAAACAAGCAATGACGCCAGGGCGACTGACTGGCAAAGACAGGCGTAAATAATGATCTTTTGATTAGAGCAGGTGCGTGTCCCGAACACCAGAGGCGGGTGAAACTAATAAGTCGCCATGGTAACTAAAACAAACAAGAGTGCACAAAAACAGGAACTCCTGGAGTCTAAAACTAACAGAACACAACAAAAACATGATCCGGATCACGGATCATGACAGCTGACATATGCAGTAACATATTGTGTCATTTATCAATCTACTATTTTGTCAACATTATTAAGGACAAGTGGTAGAAAATGAATGATTAATCTACTTGTTCATTTACTGTTAATATCTGCTTCCTTTCTCTTTTAACATGTTCTATCTACACTTCTGTTAAAATGTAATAAACACTTATTCTTCTCTTAGGATACTTTACATTCGTTTTGGATGATACCACAAATGTGGGTATCAATGCGATACCAAGTAAATACAGGATCATACATTGGTCATACTCAAAGTCCTCATGTGTCCAGGGATTATCGACTAAAAACGCTACTGTACTTGGTATCATTACAGTGGATGTTAGGTGTAGATCCACCAATGGCATTTGTTTACATTGTGACGCCGGTAAGCTACGGTGTGGAGTGGAGCACGTTTAGCTATTCCTTGTCCTGCAGTGATAATGCTACATGTAAGAAACTTACTTCATTCAGGATTAGTGATTTAGAAGTAGCTAAAACACTGCAGACTGGGGCTGGACTTTAGCCACTAGCTAGTGTTAAAACTTCACCTTTATCGTTAGTTTTTAAGCCAAAATGCACCCGTTCTCCCTTTTCTGTCTACACACTGTGTCTGCTTGTAAGTACTCTGTGAATGTGCGCTGCCGAACATGCTCCTCTGCTCGTAAAACTATCAATGACACAACGTGACGACGACGGCGGTGCGATGGGCTGGGGGATGGTACTTTTTAAGATCCGGTATAGTACTGAATATGATTTATTAGTATCGCGGTACTATACTAATACCGGTATACCGTACAACCCTACTTGGTACACAAAAATATAAAGCGAGCTAATTAAATAAACAACTTATAGTTAGTAATCATGAGAAGCGTGTTATGATCCGTGGTCCGGATCATGTTTTGTGTTTTCTGTTAGTTTTGGACTCCTTTAGTTCCTGTTTGTGCACCTCCTGAGTTTGTTACCATGGCTACTTATGATTTTCACCTGCCTCTGTTATTCGGGACACTCACCTGTTTGTAGACAAGAGACACTATTTAAGCCTGCCTTTGCTGGTCACTCGTCCTGGCTTCTTTGTTTGCTTCATGCTACTGATACGTGGGTATTCCTGTCTCTAGTCCAGTGGTTCTTAACCTTGTTGGAAGTACCGAACCCCATTAGTTTCATATGCGCATTCACCCAACCCTTCTTTAGTGAAAAATAAAAGGTTTTTTTTCCAAATTCAAGACAAAGTTATATGTTTTTGGTAACACTTTAGTATGGGGAACATATTCTAAGTAACAAAGACTTAATTTAGAGTTATTTGGTTAGGGTCAGGGTTAGAGGGTTAGGGTTATAATAAGGCCATGCCAAATAAGGCATTAATAAGTACTTAATAATGACTAATTAAGAGCCAATATGTTACTAATTTGCATGTTAATAAACTACTAATTAATGGTGAATATGTTCCCAATACTAAAGTGTTACCATGTTTTTTTACTGGTGCACAAAATGAACCGTGCATGAACATCACCTTGTTCAAACAACAAAACCAACACAGTGCATAAACTCACAACAAATTACACACCTGCAAATCAGTCTGACTTCTGCTGTTGTCGTATCCGTAATACGCCGATAGGGAGAAGTTTTTATTTACACGATGAGTCGGGTGTGTTTTGACCTCCGCCGAACCCCTGAGGCAGACTCACCGAACTCCTAGGGTTCGATCGAACCCAGGTTAAGAACCACTGCTCTCGTCCTTGCTAAGCTAGCATCCAGTGCGATCGGCACTTTTTTCCTTCGTCTGGTTTTTCTGTTTTTTGGTGCTTCGTTGATTTTCAAGATTAAATCATGTTCCTACCCGCAAGTCGTGTCCAGAGTCGTCCGTTTGCATCCCGGGGAGAACGAACCCACGCTGCGTAAACCCGTCCGTAACAAAGCGGCTACTTTTTCTGAGTTTCAAGCCATTCCTCTGGGTACCTTAAAGGCCTACTGAAATGATTTTTTTTAATTTAAACGGGAATAGCAGATCCATTCTATGTGTCATACTTGATCATTTTGCAATATTGCCATATTTTTGCTGAAAGGATTTAGTATAGAACAACGTCGATAAAGTTCGCAACTTTTGGTCTCTGATAAAAAAAAACCCTTGCCCCTACCGGAAGTAGCGTGACGTTGTCAGTTGTTCACTCCCTCATATTTTCCTATTGTTTTCAACGCAGCTAGAGCGATTCGGACGATTACCCCGTTAATTTGAGCGAGGATGAAAGATTCGTGGACGAGGAACGTTAGAGTGAAGGACTAGAATGCAGTGAAATACTTTTTTTTGCTGTGCTAACGACGCCATTGAAGCTAACTTAGCAACTTAGCAAC
The DNA here is from genome assembly GCF_033978785.1 of Entelurus aequoreus. Lineage (NCBI taxonomy): Eukaryota > Metazoa > Chordata > Actinopteri > Syngnathiformes > Syngnathidae > Entelurus > Entelurus aequoreus. Next base: position 79,778,406 of record NC_084736.1, read on the forward strand.
CGGATCGCACAGAGCTATGCTAAAAACATTAGCTCTCCACCTACGCCAGCCAGCCCTCATCTGCTCATCAACCCCCGTGCTCACCTGCGTTCCAGTGATCGGCGGAAGGACGAAGGACTTCACCCGATGCGTTTGGCGGCCCGGAGACGTAGGAAGTCAAGGTGAGGTCGGCGGCTAGCGCGTCTGCTCTCCAACAAAGTCCTCCTGGTTGTGTTGCTGTAGTCCGCTGCTAATACACCGATCCCACCTACAACTGTCTTCTTTGCAGCCCTCATTGTTCATTAAACAAATTGCAAAAGATGTCCAGAATACTGTGGAATTATGAAATGAAAACAGAGCTTTTTGTATAGGATTCTACGGGGTACCATAACTTCCGTTAAACTGACTTCGTCACGCGCATACGTCGTCATACCGCGACGTTTCAGCCGGATATTTCCCGGGAAATTTTAAATGTCACTTTATAAGTTAACCCGGCCGTATTGGCATGTGTTGCAATGTGAAGATTTCATCATTGATAGATAAACTATCAGACTGCGTGGTCGGTAGTAGTGGCTTTCAGTAGACCTTTAAGGTAGAAAATCAAACATGAGCACAAGGGGCGTGCCTTCCATATGTCGAGTTTGCCCGTTTAAAATGTTATTTTTCTGTATTTTACAGAAAATAAAGCGGTCTTGACCTGGGGGCTCAGAGGATCAGCAGGGTGCCACACTGCTTGTGGCAGATTCGATACAGATTCATTAGTCAAATAAACATTCCGACTTTCTGTGAAATGTTCACACCAAAGGAAAGTGAGGACACACGTAAACAAACACACACACAGAAGATGCTGTTACCACCCCAAAATGCCACATGCTTTCATGTCCTTTGCCTTGACTCTTGATTGGTCCCAACAAGCAAAGATGAGGCGCTTGTTTACACCCTGGCAGCAGGTTCATTTCTCACAGTGTGCCTTCGTGGTGGAACGCATGGGAGACCTCATCAGTCACCACTGGAAACAACTAAAAAAGTTTGGAGCCTCGCTAACACTGCAGTCTTACAGATTTCCTCATACACAAACTACTGAGATGTGCATGTTGCATAACCACAGCTTAGGGCAAGTGAAATGAAATGTTTTTATTTAAACGGGGATAGCAGATCCATTCTCTGTGTCATACTTGATCATTTCGCGATATTGCCATATTTTTGCTGAAAGGATTTAGTAGAGAACATCGACGATAAAGGTCGCAACTTTTGGTCGCTGATTAAAAAAAAGCCTTGCCTGTACAGGAAGTAGCGTGACGTCACAGGTTGAAAGGCTCCTCACATTTGCACATTGTTTACACCAGCAGCGAGAGCGATTAGGACCGAGAAAGCGACGATTACCCCATTAATTTGAGCGAGGATGAAAGATTCGTGGATGAGGAAAGTGAGAGTGAAGGACTAGAGTGCAGTGCGGGACGTATCTTTTTTCGCTCTGACCGTAATTTAGGTACAAGCTGGCTCATTGGATTCCACACGTTCTCCTTTTTCTATTGTGGATCACGGATTTGTATTTTAAACCACCTCGGATACTATATCCTCTTGAAAATGAGAGTCGAGAACGCGAAATGGACATTCACAGTGACTTTTATCTCCATCACAATACATCGGCGAAGCTCCGGTACCAATCGGTCCACGGACCGGTACCAGGCCGCGGCCCGTTGGTTGGGGACCACTGTTCTAAAGAGTCAGTAACTTTCTAATGCTAGACCCTGGACATGTACATATGAGGGGCCGTTAGTGACATTATTCAGAATTACCTCTTACACTACTGACATGCTCCCACATTAACAACTGAAAAATGATTCCCTCGTTTACACTACTGAAATCCTCTCATACACACTACCGACATTTGTTTCTTTCATTCACACTACTGAAATCTCACAAATGCTACTGAAATCCTCTAATACACACTACTGATATCCTAGAATACACACTATTGAAATCCTCTGACACGCACTACTGAAATGTTTTTCTCTCATACGCACAACTGAAATCCTCTTACACACACTACTAAATACCTCTCATTCACACTACTGATTTGTTTTCTCTCGTACATACCACTGAAATCATCTCACACACACGACTAAAATCCTCTCATGCACACTACGGAAATCCTCTCATACAGCCTACTGAAACGCTCTCACACACTACTGAAAATCTCTCAAACAAACTACTGAAAAACTCTCACACACACACTACTGAAACCCTTGCATACAGACTACTGAAATCCTCTCATGCACACTACTGAATTAGTTTTCTCTCATACACACTACTGAAATCCTTGCATACACTCACAACATTTTACATTATCTACTTAAAGGCTCTACCATGTTTTGGTAGAATGCACACAGCTGTAATAGTCTGATATAGAAAGTTAAACTATAACAGTTTAGTGGTAAATATTGTGAATTATATTTATATAGCGCTTTTCCCTAGAGGCTCAAAGCGCTTTACATAGTGATACCTTTTATCTACATCTTTAAGATACATTACCAGTGCGGGTGGCACTGGGAGCAGGTGGGTAAAGTGTATTGCCTAAGGACACAACGGCAGTGACTAGGATGGCGGAAGCGGGAATGGAACCTGGAACCCTCAAGTTAGTCGAAAATTTAACAGTCTGAGAATAAATAGAAACATTTCATTAAACATTTTCAAAACGAGAATGCACAAATTATTTTCGTCATCATTTTCAAAAATGTAACAATATATTGAAACACTAACAAAGAAACAAAAAACAAATACATAAGAAATATGTACAAGGAATAACACTTAAATTATAAAACACAAAGGAAATAAAGTTACATGTTGATTTTTATTTGATGTATTGTTTTTCATAATGTGGAAAGTTTTCATGCCTTTTAATTTTCTTTGTCATTATTAGTGAGTTATATATATTTTTTTATCCATCCATGCATCCATTTTCTACCGCTTGTCCCTTACGGGGTCGCGGGGGATCGCTGGATGTCATATTAAAATAACGGGCTCCAGATAATAACAATTATTATGAGGGATGGAGTTTCTCCAGAACGCAACACCTTTTGGTGGACAAGTTCTATCGGAATTAATTGTATTCCTTATGTGTTTATTACTACATTCATTAACCCATAAGTTTATTCCAGCAATCATTAAGCTTGGAGAAACTTACTTAATCTGTTCATCCTGTAGAGAAGACTTAAAGGCCTACTGAAAGCCACTACTAGCGACCACGCAGTCTGATAGTTTATATATCAATGATGAAATCTTAACATTGCAACACATGCCAATACGGCCGGGTTAACTTATAAAGTGACATTTTAAATTTCCCGGGAAACTTCCGGTTGAAAACGTCTATGTATGATGACGGATGCGCGTGACGTCAATGGTTGAACCGGAAGTATTCGGACACATTGTATCCCAATACAAACAGCTCTGTTTTCATCGCAAAATTCCACAGTATTCTGGACATCTGTGTTGGTGAATCTTTTGCAATTTGTTTAATGAACAATGAAGACTGCAAAGAAGAAAGTTGTAGGTGGGATCGGTGTATTAGCGGCTGGCTGCAGCAACACAACCAGGAGGACTTAGTTGGATAGCAGACGCGCTATCCGACGCTAGCCGCCGCTAGCCGCCGACCGCATCGATGATCGGGTGAAGTCCTTCGTCGCGCCGTCGATCGCTGGAACGCAGGTGAGCACGGGTGTTGATGAGCAGATGAGGGCTGGCGTAGGTGGATAGCTAATGTTTTTAGCATAGCTCTGTCGAGGTCCCGTAGCTAAGTTAGCTTCAATGGCGTCGTTAGCAACAGCATTGCTAGGCTTCGGCAGGCGGCACAGCATTAACCGTGTAGTTACATGTCCAGTGTTTGGTTCTGTGTCTCCTGATAGTAGTATTGTTGATCTTCTGTCTATCCTTCCAGTCAGGGGCTTATTTCTTTTGTTTCTATCTGCATTTAAGCACGATGCTATCACGTTAGCTCCGTAGCTAAAGTGCTTCACCGATGTATTGTCGTGGAGATAAAAGTCACTGTGAATGTCCATTTCGCGTTCTCGACTCTCATTTTCAAGAGGATATAGCAGGGGTCACCAACGCGGTGCCCGCGGGCACCAGGTAGCCCGTAAGGACCAGATGAGTAGCCCGCCGGCCTTTTCTAAAAATAGCTCAAATAGCAGCACTTACCAGTGAGCTGCCTCTATTTTTTAAATTGTATTTATTTACTAGCAAGCTGGTCTCGCTTTGCCTGGCATTTTTAATTCTAAGAGAGACAAAACTCAAATAGAATTTGAAAATCCAAGAAAATATTTTAAAGACTTGGTCTTCACTTGTTTAAATAAATTCATTCATTCTTTTACTTTGCTTCTCATAACTTTCAGAAAAACAATTTTAGAGAAAAAAATACAACCTTAAAAATGATTTTAGGATTTTTAAACACATATACCTTTTTACCTTTTAAATTCCTTCCTCTTCTTTCCTGACAATTTAAATCAATGTTCAAGTAATTTTTTTATTTGATTGTAAAAAATAATAAATACATTTTTTAATTTAATTCTTCATTTTAGCTTCTGTTTTTTCGACAAAGAATATTTGTGAAATATTTCTTCAAACTTATGATTAAAATTCAAAAAAATTATTCTGGCAAATCTAGAAAATCTGTAGAATCAAATTTAAATCTTATTTCAAAGTCTTTTGAATTTATTTTAAAATTTTTGTTCTGGAAAATCTAGAAGAAATAATGATTTGTCTATGTTAGAAATATAGCTTGGTCCAATTTGTTATATATTCTAACAAAGTGTAGATTGGATTTTAACCTATTTAAAACATGTCATCAGAATTCTAAAATTAATCTTAATCAGGAAAAATTACTAATGATGTTCCATAAATTCTTTTTTTAAGTTTTTCTCTTCTTTTTTTCGGTTGAATTTTGAATTTTAAAGAGTCAAAATTGAAGATAAACTATGTTTCAAAATTTAATTGTCATTTTTTTTGTGTTTTCTCCTCTTTTAAACCGTTCAATTAAGTGTAAATATCATTAATTATTAATAATAACATAAGAGTTAAAGGTAAATTGAGCAAATTGTCTATTTCTGGCAATTTATTTAAGTGTGTATCAAACTGGTAGCCCTTCGCATTAATCAGTACCCAAGAAGTAGCTCTTGGTTTCAAAAAGGTTGGTGACCCCTGGGATATAGTATCCGAGGTGGTTTGAAATACAAATCCGTGATCCACAATAGAAAAAGGAGAACGTGTGGAATCCAATGAGCCAGCTTGTACCTAAGTTACGGTCAGAGCGAAAAAAGATACGTCCTGCACTGCACTGTAGTCCTTCACTCTCACTTTCCTCATCCACAAATCTTTCATCCTCGCTCAAATTAATGGGGTAATCGTCGCTTTCTCGGTCCGAATCGCTCTAGCTGCTGGTGTAAACAATGGGGAAATATGAGGATTCCTTCCTCCGGTGACGTCACGCTACTTCCGGTACAGGCAAGGCTTTTTTTTTATCAGAGACCAAAAGTTGCGACCTTTATCGTCGATGTTCTCTACTAAATCCTTTCAGCAAAAATATGGCAATATCGCGAAATGATCAAGTATGACACATAGAATGGATCTGCTATCCCCGTTTAAATAAAAACAATTAATTTCAGTAGGCCTTTAAAGAGCTGAAAAAGCTGTACTGAAGTGCCATTTATCAATCTTTATTAATCAATAGGACCCATGTCAATATTATAATTTTCAACAAATCTATTATGTTTAAATGAAATTCCATTTCTGTCAAAAAAAGGGAGAAAATTGTTTTTTTCAACACTTTGTTTGTGGAACAAGGCCTTTTTTGTATGTGAAATATATCGATTATCCCCAACAATATATTTGCGTGGACAGAAGTTATGTTTGTAAGCCAACTTCCATGAATCCAGCGCTTGTTGATTCCGTCCTTCTTGAAATGGTCATGCAGTTGTGTCCTGACTCTGAAATAAGAATGTAACAATTAGAGATGTCCGATAATCACGTTTCATCAAACATATATTAACGTTGTTGCCCTAGGGTAAACTGGGTATAACACATGGCACACTGACAAAGCTTAACCTATTGTTACTATAACAATCTACAAGGTTAAGGTGGCTTCTCTTTCTTCCCCTCCATTTTTCTGCATTCTTTCGTATCTCAAGTTATCATTACGTATATGTATTGTTGCATTTGAACAATTGTATTGTTGATAATAAAGGTAAAGTACTGGTATTGTTTATTATCAATAGCACTATTTCTATTGGTATTCATATTGCTCCATTTTTAGTGTAATAATGCTCATTGTCATTTCTGTATTTTTTTTAAATTTTTTTTCGCTAACTGCTTATTTGCTATTACTTTTACCATCATATTTGTACATGTCGTATTTGCTGATGTTGCTCTGTTGTTGTTGTTGTTGTGTTTGCTGTTGTTGTTTTTGTCTCTCTGTCTAATCCCCCTCTTGTCCAAAAAAAAAAAAAAAAAAAAAAAAAAAAAAAGAAAAAAGAGATGTCCGATAATATCGGCCTGCCGATATTATCGGCCGATATATGCGTTAAAATGTAATATCGGAAATGATCGGTATCGGTTTTTTTATTATCGGTATGGGTTTTTTTTTTTATTTTATTTTTTTTAAAAAAAATTAAATTAACATAGAAAACACAAGATACACTTACAATTAGTGCACCAACCCAAAAAACCTCCCTCCCCCATTTACACTCATTCACACAAAAGGGCTGTTTCTTTGTGTTATTAATATTCTGGTTCCTACATTATATATCAATATATATCAATACAGTCTGCAAGGGATACAGTCCGTAAGCACACATGATTGTGCTGGTCCACTAATAGTACTAACCTTTAACAGTTAATCTTACTAATTTTCATTCATTACTAGTTTCTATGTAACTGTTTTTATATTGTTTAACTTTCTTTTTTATTCAAGAAAATGTTTTTAATTTATTTATCTTATTTTACTATTTTTTTTTAAAAAGTACCTTATCTTCACCATTCCTGGTTGTCCAAATTAGGCATAATAATGTGTTAATTCCACGACTGCATCTATCGGTTGATATCGGTATCGGTTGATATCGGTATCGGTTGATATCGGTATCGGTAATTAAAGAGTTGGACAATATCGAATATCGGATATCGGCAAAAAGCCATTATCGGACATCCCTAGTAACAATCAGATCACATGAAAACAGCGAAAAAAAATACAAGTCATTTAATACATAATACTGACCCCACACAATGTTATATCAGAATCAATGTCAGTTTTATTTTACCCACTTTCAGTCAAGTATATTACATTTTAACATATTTTTATCACTTCAAGCCTATGCGGTTTGTCTCTGAGCCATAAATATACTGTGAAATAATATATTCTCTCCTTCCCTTTAACAGCTTTTGCAGGCTGTGGACTGGGGAAGGAAGCTCATCATTTGTCAACTGAGGTGTAAATCCACCTTGAAATAAGACCGGTGTTATCTGAGTGATACAAATGCCATTTTAAAAAGGGAATATTACATTAAACAGCCATTTCTTTATGCTGCGATATGCATGAAAAATAAGCAAAAAAACAAACATTGGTCATGTATAATGAGTGTTTTTTACCGAAGTACTTGACTTCTAATTTCAAATGAAGAAGGATATGCGGTGTATTATTGCTTTAGTGTGGTGCAGGAAATAACAGATGATTTACAGACTGCAACAACAGACAACAGTAAAAGAAGTCATTAACGTTAGTTTTAAGACATGGCGATATGTCACTGTTCAAGTAAACAACCAATATGGCCAAATAACATTAGATTTTGTGTACTGCAACAGCAGTGCAGAAATGGGCAGACTGTATTTCAGTAGTGTGTTTGAGAGGATTCCACTTAAAAAGGAAGGCATTTCAGTTACAATGGAAGGCTCACCCCTTTTCAGCCAGGTTGTGCGCAAACAATATGTATGTGGCTGCCCAAATACCAGCAAGTGTAGCTCATCATTTTTCATCCATCCATTTTCTACCGCTTGTCCTTTACGGGGTCGTGGGGGGTGCCGGAGCCTGTCTCAGCTGCACACGGGCGGAAGGCGGGGTACACCCTGGACAAGTGCCCATTATTTTATTATAACATAAAATATATAACTCACCAATTATGACAAATAAAAATAAAAAGGCCATGAAAACTTCCCACATTATAAAAATGTATTACATCAAAGAAATATCAATATGAAATGTGTAATGTGTTGCTTTCATTTGCATTTTTATTCTTTAAGTGTTTTTCCTCGCACATGTTTTTTGGTTTCTTTCTTTGTTAGTGTTGTTTCAATATATTGTTCAATGTTTGAAAAGGATGACAAAAATAATTTGTGCATACTTATTTAGAAAATGTTTAATGAAATGTTTCTTTTTATTCTCAGATTGTTAAAATATCTACTAAATTGTTATTGAAATACATTTCTGTGTGAATTTTTCCTGACAGTAAGGCCTTCCTGTTTAACTATATACACTACCGTTCAAAGGTTTGGGGTCACCCAAACAATTTTGTGGAATAGCCTTCATTTCTAAGAACAAGAATAGACTGTCGAGTTTCAGATGAAAGTTCTCTTTTTCTGGCCATTTTGAGCGTTTAATTGACCCCACAAATGTGATGCTCCAGAAACTCAATCTGCTCAAAGGAAGGTCAGTTTTGTAGCTTCTGTAACGAGCTAAACGGTTTTCAGATGTGTGAACATGATTGCACAAGGGTTTTCTAATCATCAATTAGCCTTCTGAGCCAATGAGCAAACACATTCAATCAATCAATCAATGTTTATTTATATAGCCCTAAATCACAAGTGTCTCAAAGGGCTGCACAAGCCACAACGACATCCTCGGTACAGAGCCCACATACGGGCAAGGAAAAACTCACCCCAGTGGGACATCAATGTGAATGACTATGAGAAACCTTGGAGAGGACCGCATATGTGGGTAACCCCCCCTCTAGGGGAGACCGAAAGCAATGGATGTCGAGTGGGTCTGACATAATATTGTGAAAGTCCAGTCCACAGTGGATCCAACACATCAGCGAAAGTCCAGTCCATAGTGGGGCCAGCAGGAAACCATCCCGAGCGGAGACGGGTCAGCAGCGTAGAGATGTCCCCAACCGATGCACAGGCTAGCGGTCCACCCCGGGTCCCGACTCTGGACAACCATGTGCAACTCCCCCTCCATAAGGGAGAGGGGAGCAGAGGAGAAAAGAAAAGAAAAGAAACGGCAGATCAACTGGTCTAAAAAGGGGGTCTATTTAAAGGCTAGAGTATACAAATTAGTTTTAAGATGGGACTTAAATGCTTCTACTGAGGTAGCATCTCTAACTTTTACCGGGAGGGCATTCCATAGTATTGGAACCCAGAACACTGGAGTGATAGTTACTGGAAATGGGCCTCTATACACCTATGTAGATATTGCACCAAAAACCAGACATTTGCAGCTAGAATAGTCATTTACCACATTAGCAATGTATAGAGTGTATTTCTTTAAAGTTAAGACTAGTTTAAAGTTATCTTCATTGAAAAGTACAGTGCTTTTCCTTCAAAATTACGGACATTTCAATGTGACCCCAAACGTTTGAACTGTAGTGTACGTAATATTCACCACAGGACTGTTATAGTTTAATTATATCTGACTATTTCAATTGTGTGCATTTTACTAAAATGTGATAAAGCCTTTTAGTAGTGAGTGAGTGCATGGAGGTGTTTCAGTTGTGTGTATGAGAGGATTTCATTAAAGTGTATGGAAGGATTTCAGTAGTGTGGGCGAGAGGATTTCAGTAGTGTGTGTCAGAGGATTTCAGTAAAGTCTATGGAAGGATTTCAGTAGTGTATGTCAGAGGATTTCAGTGGTTTGTGTAAAATAACAACTTTTCAGTAGTATGTAAGAGGAAAACAATCAGTAGTGTGTATGAGAGGATTTTAGTAGTGTGTAAGAGAACATTTCAGTACTGTGCGTGAGAAAATATTGTTTCAGTTGTTTATGTGAGAGCCTTTCAGTAGTGTAAGAGGTCATTCTGAATAATATCTCTAACAGCCCCTCATACATACATGTGTCTATTGACATTAAACGGCTATTCTATATCAATAATAATAATAATAATGGATTCAATTTTATATCGCACTTTTCTATTATTAGATACTCAAAGCACTCACAGAGAAGTGGGAACCCATCATTCATTCCCACCTGAATATCATGTAAATAACTCGTTGAGTTGTAAACAATTGAGCCTCAAGGCTATAAACTAATCATTGCGAACATACTAACGGATTATATAATTGACTCATCCATTGCCATCCACAGTAGACAGTGAGACACTGAAAAGGAGTTTTTTGGGAAAACTATTCTTTATTTTGCGGTGATTCAATTTTCTTGCAGTAGAAGGCCAATTTAGCTACACAACAACGCGAGTTCACATTGCTACATCGTTAAAACATTTATAAACCAGTGTTATTACATACCGGTTCATTGTCTTCTACATTGTCATAGATAGTCACCCAGCTCATCATTAAAAGCAGTTTATTGGAAAATCCATCTTTATACTGGCGCAGATTTCTGAATCAAGCCTCTTGGAAGTGCATTGCACACACAAAGAAAGATCTATTCCGAGTTAAAGGCGTTACCACAAACCATAAAAGTTCAAAGTTAGGCACTTTCTTACCTCAGATGAGGCTGAACGTTTGTGTAGTGACTTGTGCTAGTTAAAACAAACAACAGAGCATTTTCCTTCATTGGATTTAATCGTCGACATGATGTTGAAGCATAGCTGGTTTTACATGAATTTAAATTGGCTGATTCTCAGAAGGATGTTTGGGTAAATGTCTACCATCCATCCATCTATCCATCCATCTTCTTCTGCTTATCCGAGGTCGGGTCGCAGGGGCAGCAGCCTAAGCAGAGAAGCCCAGACTTCCCTCTCCCCAGCCACTTTGTCCAGCTCCTCCTGGGGAATACTGAGGCGTTCCCAGGCCAGCCGGGAGACATAGTCTTCCCAACATGTCCTGGGTCTTCTCCGTGGCCTCCTACCGGTCGGACGTGCCCTAAACACCTCCCTAGGGAGGCGTTCGGGTGGCATCCTGACCAGATGCCTGAACCACCTCATCTGGCTCCTCTTGATGTGGAGGAGCAGCGGCTTTAGTTTGAGCTCCTCCCGGATGACAAAGCTTCTCACACTATCTCTAAGGGAGAGTCCTGCCACCCGGAGGAGGAAGCTCATTTCGGCCGCTTGTACCCGTGATCTTGTCCTTTCGGTCATAACCCAAAGCTCATGACCATAGGTGAGGACAGGAACGTAGATCGACCGGTAAATTGAGAGCTTTGCCTTCTGGCTCAGCTTCTTCTTCACTACAACGGATCGATACAGCGTCCGCCTGGCGATCTCACGATCCACTCTTCCCTCACTCGTGAGCAAGACTCCCAGGTACTTGAACTCCTCCACTTGGGACAAGATCTCCTCCCCACATGGCAATCCACCCTTTTCCAGGTGAGAACCATGGACTCGGACTTGGAGGTGCTGATTCTCATCCCAGTAACTTCACAATCGGCTGCGAACCGATCCAGTGAGAGCTGAAGATCTTGGCCAGATGAAGCCATTAGGACCACATCATCTGCAAAAAGCAGAGACCTAATCCTGCAGCCACCAAACCAAATACCCTCAACGCCCTGACTGCGCCTAGAAATTCTATCCATAAAAGTTATGAACAGAATGGGTGACAAAGGGCAGCCTTGGCGGAGTCCAACCCTCAATGGAAACGGGTCCGACTTACTGCCGGCAGTGCGGACCAAGCTCTGACACTGATCATACAGGGAGCGGACCGCCACAATCAGACAGTCCGTTACCCCATACTCTCTGAGCACTCCCCACAGGACTTCCCGAGGGACACGGTCGAATGCCTTCTCCAAGTCCACAAAGCACATGTAGACTGGTTGGGCATACTCCCATGCACCCGCAAGGACCCTGCCGAGAGTATAGAGCTGGTCCACAGTTCCACGACCAGGACGAAAACCACACTGTTCCTCCTGAATCCGAGGTTCGACTATCCGGCGTAGCCTCCTCTCCAGTACACCTGAATAGACCTTACCGGGAAGGCTGAGGAGTGTGATCCCACGATCCGGTTCCCCTTCTTAAATGTCTTAAATGTCTACCATATATAAATAATCATCTCAGGTCACACTTGAACAAAACATCACACTTGAACAAAATTCTAAACAGATCGTTTGTAGGAAGAAAGAAATACTTGTTCAAATCGAATTGTTTTATAAATATTTCTGCATTGCGTCCATGGTTTGATTTATATTTTTCGGGATTTATGCAAATCCCAAAAACACCTAAGCAGATACCATCAGGTAAATAAAAGTTGGTTTTGCATAATAAGGTCCCTTTTAATGAAATTGAAACCATCCCTGAACAGAGGAGGTTGTCTGTGACGCCACCCGTCTCCCACATACAACACTGTCCTTTCAACCATTCCTAAAACACTCTGCAATTTAGCCTCCAACAAATAACAGGAGTTATAAATATTCCGGTCACAGAATGTGACCAAAATGCCATTTGGGCCATTTCTTTACAACTGAATGGAATGCTTACGCAGGGGGATACCGACTATGTTGGACTGGTAGTAGTCGATCCACAGCGATCATTCTGTCACAGGGGAATTTACACTTCAACAAGATTGTTTTTACGGTTTGTTCGGAAGTTTGGCATTGATAAGCACGCTCCCGTGCTCCAGTTTGGCAGACTTCCCTCTCCCCAGCCACTTCGTCCAGCTCCTCCCGGGGAATACTGAGGCGTTCCCAGGCCAGCCGGGAGACATAGTCTTCCCAACTTGTCCTGGGTCTTCCCCGTGGCCTCCTACCGGTCGGACGTGCCCTAAACGCCTCTCTAGGGAGATTACAAGTTGTACCTGCCTTGTGTTGGACTGGTCTTGGTACTTGTGCCAACTGTTGCACAGACCTGATGATAACCGTTCAAGTTTATAACTAAGCATATTGTTTTGTGTTCGCAATGTCTCTTTACACACAGTCAGACTATTGACTTATTTATTTATTGTTACTGAAAAAATATTTTATTTATGCTTCGTTCCTGCTGCAATAGCATGTGGATTTAGCCTTTTCTTTAGGCTTTAGAAATAGACAACTTGATATTTTATTTATATTGACAATGTTTTATTCATACTTTATTCTATGCTGCTGTATCAGAAATGTTGTTTTTTTTATTTTGAGAAATAGACCGCTTTGTATCTTTACAACATTTTGGGAGAGTCTTAGCCTCCTTTTTTTCATTACAATTATTACAATTCAATCAATCAATCAATCAATGTTTATTTATATAGCCCTAAATCACAAGTGTCTCAAAGGGCTGTACAAGCCACAACGACATCCTCGGTACAGAGCCCACATACGGGCAAGGAAAAACTCACCCCAGTGGGACGTCGGTGAATGACTATGAGAAACCTTGGAGAGGACCGCATATGTGGGTAACCCCCCCCCCCCCCCTCTAGGGGAGACCGAAAGCAATGGATGTCGAGTGGGTCTGACATAATATTGTGAAAGTCCAGTCCACAGTGGATCCAACACATCAGCGGGAGTCCAGTCCACAACGGGGCCAACAGGAAACCATCCCGAGCGGAGACGGGTCAGCAGCGCAGAGATGTCCCCAACCGATGCACAGGCTAGTGGTCCACCCGGGGTCCCGACTCTGGACAGCCAGCACTTCATCCATGGCCACCGGACCTATGCAACTCCCCCTCGCAAGGGACAGGGGAGAAGAGGAGAGAAGAAAAGAAACGGCAGATCAACTGGTCTAAAAAAAAAGGGGGGTCTATTTAAAGGCTAGATTATACAAATGAGTTTTAAGATGGGACTTAAATGCTTCTACTGAGGTAGCATCTCTAACTGTTACCGGGAGGGCATTCCAGAGTACTGGAGCCCGAATAGAAAACGCTCTATAGCCCGCAGACTTTTTTTTGGCTCTGGGAATCACTAATAAGCCGGAGTTCTTTGAACGCAGATTTCTTGCCGGGACATATGGTACAATACAATCGGCGAGATAGGCTGGAGCTAAACCGTGTAGTATTTTATACGTAAGTAGTAAAACCTTAAAGTCGCATCTTAAGTGCACAGGAAGCCAGTGCAGGTGAGCCAGTATAGGCGTAATATGATCAAACGTTCTTGTTTTTGTCAAAAGCCTTGCAGCCGCATTTTGTACCAACTGTAATCTTTTAATTATTATGTAAGACATTAAAACACAAGACACTAAAGAGCTGAGCTGTCATGACCAGTCTCTCCCAGTCATGTTTCGTGTTGGGTTTTGTTGTTATCCTCCTAGTTTTTGTGTTTAGTATTATTCTCTTCGGTTAAGTGTTCTGTTATGTTCTCAATGTTCTTTTCCTTCCTTGTTCACATTTTATTTTTGCTTGGCGCATGGAGTTTTCACACCAGTGTCTGTTTGGCTAATCAGGGCTCACCATTCCGTAGAAACCATTAGAAAATCAGAGGCTACTCAGAAGGTGAGATAACCCCTGGAAATTACTGGCTTTTAATGGCCAAAGGTATAGATTTGTGTGTACAAGTGAAGTTAATTGATTTATTACCATCTTTGGCAAGCTAGGGCATGTTTGCTGTGGTCTGGAACAACACGGCACACAAACAACTATCAGAAACGTGTCATGAGACATGCAAAACTAAATTATATACAAAGAGGATAAATGTAAATGATGTTAAATGAGCTCAAATATACAAACCTCGTTTCCATATGAGTTGGGAAATTGTGTTAGATGTAAATATAAATGGAATACAATGATTTGCAAATCATTTTCAACCCATATTCAGTTGAATATGCTACAAAGACAACATATTTGATGTTCAACAGGCAAATTGGGAACAGGTGGGTGCCATGATTGGGTATAAAAGTAGATTCCATGAAATGCTCAGTCATTCACAAACAAGGATGGGGCGAGGGTCACCACTTTGTCAACAAATGCGTGAGCAAATTGTTGAACAGTTTAAGAAAAACCTTTCTCAACCAGCTAATGCAAGGAATTTAGGGATTTCACCATCTACGATCCGTAATATCATCAAAGGGTTCAGAGAATCTGGAGAAATCACTGCACGTAGGCAGCTAAGCCCGTGACCTTCCATCCCTCAGGCTGTACTGCATCAACAAGTGACATCAGTGTGTAAAGGATATCACCACATGGGCTCAGGAACACTTCAGAAACCCACTGTACAGGTCACTACATCTGCAAGTGCAAGTTAAAACTCTCCTATGCAAGGCGAAAACTTATTATCAACAACACCCAGAACGCCGTCGGCTTTGCTGGGCCTGAGCTCATCTACATGAAAAGGATTTGCAAATCATTGTATTCCGTTTATATTTACATCTAACACAATTTCCCAACTCATATGGAAACGGGGTTTGTACCTACAATTGAGGCATACTAATGCAATGTGTACATACAGCTAGCCTAAATAGCATGTTAGCATTGATTAGCTTGCAGTCATGCACTGATTAGCACTCCAACAAGTCAATAACATCAACCAAGCCCACCTTTGTGCATTCACGCACAGCATACAACTTTTGGTGGACAAAATGGAGTGGAAGATTTTACATGTAAACAAAATGTTTAGCTTAATATGTTATTGTATTTCTTTTGATAGTAGTTTGTTCATACTTTAATCTTATCTGCTGCTGAAAGGATTTTTCACTCTGGTCATTCTTAAAGGTAAAACATAAGCTCCATAAACTGTTCTTACAAAGGTCTGGAGCTTCTCTCACAAAAGGATGTACCGTTGTTAAATTGAAAATAGTGTCCTTGCTTCAAAGGTTTTTTTTTTCCGAGACTTTGTGTCCATGTGTTCGACCGATACACAATGACTCTAAAAGGATAACACGATGGCGCACAAGACCCACAACTGTTCAAACACCCCACACCGACCATGTTCACCTGCCTTATAACGGCCATTTAATTGCAGATTTTTGCTAGTGGAGAAAGCCAGCGGTTGCAGGTTTCCATTCTTCTTCAGAGACTAAAGCAACCTGCTTCTATTATTTCACCATGGGGGGAAAAGTGCTAGAATCGCCAGAATGTGTTTGTTTAACACAAAAATAAAATAAACTTGCCACGAAGCGTGTCTTTGGAAAGAATGAGCGTGACGGTGATGGAAAGTGAGAGTTACAGAGATGCGGGGGGAAAAGAAGATTGCGAGATTGAAAAAAAAAAAAAGAGATGTGGTGGAAGGAAAAGAAAAAAAGGAAGGGAAGGAATATTTGACGCTGGCATTATGAGCCAGCTTGACACTCAGACCAGCAGGGTGTCAGAGCATGTGAGCTGAGTAAGATCGGTTCAGTTTCCCCTAAGGCACGCAGAAACATATACAATGTGTGTGTGGCAAAAGTTTAATCAAATAGACAAATAGGTTGAATTTAAAGGGAAACTGCACTTTTTTGGGATTTTTTTTCGTTATGAAAGACATGCCAATGGATATATTTTATATTTAATGCATTCAAACTCGTAAATAAATGTAAATAAAAGTCTGCTTACAGCCGGCCTGTGCAATTATTTTGACTCGGGGGGCCAAATTTAGAGAAAAAATGTGTCTGGGTGCCGGTATATCTATTTTTTAGGAAAACTAATACAAAACCTCACAATAAAGTCTGATTGAATGCTAAAAATGTTATGACAGACCGTCTTAAAAACGGAATGGAATTTTAAATTTTTCTACGAACGATAAAACCCTGAATATTGAGAACATATGAACGTCACACACCCTCTCAATCGACATATTTTACAATCAAGCCAAATGCAACAAAAATGCAACAACATTGGGGTTTCCGCCTCTATCTGCAGTAGAGTTTTGTAAGGAAGTGGCAAAGGTCAGAAATCCATCCTGTATGGTCCAGGGTTCTAAAACCCTGGAAGGAGGGTATGTAGTGGAATTTCTGACCTTTGTACTATATTTCGTTGGTGTCAAAGTCCAAAGAGAGCGAGGTCGAAAAGCATAACATTGTATTGTTTTTAACATAAAAGAAAACTAAAACATTTTATTTACGGCGGGGAAAGGAGACTGTACGACACAGGAGGTATCGCTCAACAGGATTTTATTGAGCTCGATGATGCGGTGGAGTGTGTATGCTACTAAGTGTGGGAGTACAAGACTAGGTGAAGAAATTAACGAGGACATGTTACCAGGAGGTTGTTTTAGGTGCGTGTTGGCTGAGAAGGCAGAAAGTCCAAAGGGGCTAGGCTGGAGAAGATTCGTAGCACAAGCGGGAGGTCCGTGGGGCTGGAGAGAGGCGTCAAGAGGTCCGTGTCCAAAGCAGAGGTCGTTATTCAGGGAGGCAGTCAGAATCCAGAGGGGGTCCAGGGAAGTGAGGCGCACAGCTGACTTCCAAGGCAACGGAGGGTATTCTGAGGGAACAAGGGAAACAAACAAGGACAGGTGAGCACAAGGGCAGAAGGTCCACGGAGAGCAAAACAGAGGAGAGGAGCCAGAGACGCGATAGCTTACCGAGGGACAGAGAGTTACGTTCTAGCACTGGATCTCAGGATGCGCTGGTCTTTGTGGTGTCGAGCCTCATTAGATCCGGGTGCGCAGATTGCAGATTGATGGAATGCGCATGCGCCGTAACAAAAATACTGTCATAAAAATGGATCTCTGCAAAACATTGTGTTTTATTACCATAAACAAAACAAAAAAATAATAGAGAAACTATGGATCAACTCTCATTAAATAACTAACATTGTTTTTTAGTGTGCAACAGAAAATACTTTGAGTTCATCAATTTGCCTATAATTAAACAATTTTATTAAATAAACCCAAAAATAAAAAATGATCAGCAATGTTAACTCAGGAGCACAATATAATATATATATAATATATTTTTTTGTTTTCATCAAAATAAGTAAGTCAGGATTCATGGCTACAATGAGCACGTTTTGTAGTGCACAGCTTTTCGAAGCGGGCTTGGAAGTATAATCATACTTGCCAACGCTCACAATTTTCCCCGGGAGACTCCCGAATTTCAGTGCCCCTCCCGAAAATCTCCCGGGGCAACCATTCTCCCGAAATCGGGAGAAATTCAGTACTACAATATTTCAGTGGTATTGTCCATTTTACTTTATTTTTAAAAGTACATTAATTCCAATAAATCATTTTTTTTTCCTTTTTATAGTTTTTTTGAGTTATCTATAAGTAAAAAGTGTGAATATTTTTGTAACTTACTTTTTTATGCGATGAAATTGATTTTATTGGACTTCAACATAAATTGATTTAACAAAACTCAAATTATTTTTAGTACTCCATGTATGTTTTTTACATTGATTTTACCATTTTTTTTTGCTTTTTCTGTAAATGCAACTTAATCTTTTTGCATAAATCAAGATGCATATTATTAAGCTCTCCTTACTCAAAATACCAATTAGTTGACTAAACTTACAAAAACTTGTTGGAAAATGTTGCCTTATTTTTATTGACTTACAAACCCCATTTCCATATGAGTTGGGAAATTGTGTTGGATGTAAATATAAACGGAATACAATGATTTGCAAATCATTTTCAACCCATATTCAGTTGAATATGCTACAAAGACAACATATTTGATGTTCAAACTGATAAACATTTTTTTTTTGTGCAAATAATCATTAACTTTAGAATTTGATGCCAGCAACACGTGACAAAGAAGTTAGGAAAGGTGTTAATAAATACTGATAAAGTTGAGGAATGCTCACCAAACACTTATTTGGAACATCCCACAGGTGAACAGGCAAATTGGGAACAGGTGGGTGCCATGATTGGGTATGAAAGTAGATTCCATGAAATGCTCAGTCATTCACAAACAAGGATGGGGCGAGGGTCACCACTTTGTCAACAAATGTGTGAGCAAATTGTTGAACAGTTTAAGAAAAACCTTTCTCAACCAGCTATTGCAAGGAATTTAGGGATTTCACCATCTACGCTCCGTAATAACATCAAAGGGTTCAGAGAATCTGGAGAAATCACTGCACGTAAGCAGCTAAGCCCGTGACCTTCCATCCCTCAGGCTGTACTGCATCAACAAGCGACATCAGTGTGTAAAGGATATCACCACATGGGCTCAGGAACACTTCAGAAACCCACTGTCAGTAACTTCAGTTGGTCGCTACATCTGTAAGTGCAAGTTAAAACTCTCCTATGCAAGGTGAAAACTATTTATCAACAACACCCAGAAACGCAGTCGGCTTCGCTGGGCCTGAGCTCATCTAAGATGGACTGATACAAAGTGGAAAAGTGTTCTGTGGTCTGACGAGTCCACATTTCAAATTGTTTTTGGAAACTGTGGACGTCGTGTCCTCCGGACCAAAGAGGAAAAGAACCATCCGGATTGTTCTAGGCGCAAAGTTGAAAAGCCAGCATGTGTGATGGTATGGGGGTGTATTAGTGCCCAAGACATGGGTAACTTACACATCCTTGAAGGCGCCATAAATGCTGAAAGGTACATACAGGTTTTGGAGCAACATATGTTGCCATCCAAGCAACGTTACCATGGACGCCCCTGCTTATTTCAGCAAGACAATGCCAAGCCACGTGTTACATCAACGTGGCTTCATAGTAAAAGAGTGCGGGTACTAGACTGGCCTGCCTGTAGTCCAGACCTGTCTCCCATTGAAAATGTGTGAAGCCTAAAATAGCACAAGGGAGACCCCCGGACTGTTGAACAACTTAAGCTGTACATCAAGCAAGAATGGGAAAGAATTCCACCTGAGAAGCTTCAAAAATGTGTCTCCTCAGTTCCCAAACCTTTACTGAGTGTTGTTAAAAGGAAAGGCCATGTAACACAGTGGTGAACATGCCCTTTCCCAACTACTTTGGCACGTGTTGCAGCCATGAAATTCTAAGTTAATTATTATTTGCAAAAAAAAAAAAAACGTTTATGAGTTTGAACATCAAATATCTTTTTTTTGTAGTGCATTCAATTGAAAATGGGTTGAAAAGGATTTGCAAATCATTGTATTCCGTTTATATTTACATCTAACACCATTTCCCAACTCATATGGAAACGGGGTTTGTACAAAAGCTTGTCGCAACTTGCAAAGGTTTTTGGTGTGTAAATTATTGAAAGTGGTCGAAATGAATCTTCTGGATGAGGAGGAAGCCTCCAAGAATTTTCCTTCAACCATATGTACTAACGGGGGGTGGAGGATTCTGCAAAAAAAAAAATGCTGCCTTAAGTTCAAAGCAACTTCAATCAGAGCACATTTTTCTGCTTGATGAATAATTGAGCAACAGCCTGAACAGCCTTGAGTTCTAGCATTTTTTGTGACACCGTTTGCATGAATAAAACACTGTTTGGCCTGCAGAGACGTCCGCGTTGTACGGATACTGTAGTAATATGGAAATTGCTCACTGTATCTTCCTCTCTGGCTACTCCTCTCTGTATCTCATTATGCCTTTCTCTCTGTATTATTGGAATACATACTTGCCTTCATTCTTGACCATTTCTTTATCCAACCGCCTTATTTTCTCCCGTCTTCTCTGTTTCTTTCTTTTTCACTCATGTACAATTGTAAAAAGATGATAATACAACCCTCTCACATGCATCACAGAGCCTGGTGTTCCTCCTGCTGGGGAATTTGAAGCTCTGAAGCGAAGGGGTTTTCAACACTTTCCAGGCCAAGGACCCCAACCTGATGGAGAGACAAAGTGGGGGACCTTAGCTTATATATTTTGTAGAAAATTGTGTTTTGAACTGGACAGCCCCGCTGGCACTCAGCATCAATGTCAGGTTCAAACACTGATGACATCTATTAAACAAGACAAGAAGCAAAGAATCAAACAGAGGCAAAATTAAATTTGGACTCAGTTTTGAGGAGAGACGCGGCAACTGTACCTTCCTTACAGTCTTGCACCATTCTCTGACGAAAAAGGTTTACGTCTCCTCCTTTATTTGGACACTCCCTGTTTACACAACAACATCTGCTTCCAATGGAATGGAGGGTATGTAAACGGCTCTTGTTTTTGGTCACATTGAAAACAAAAGAAGACGATGCCTCGGGCTTGGGTTAGTCCTGGATTCAGCTTGGGCAGGTCTTCGATGACAATAGATAACTCCTCCCGTCTCATCCCATCGTACACAATGGAATTTTCCAAGCCTTTGCTTGGTGCAACAAAGACAGCCTCTTGTCTGTTCATTGGGAACTCAGAACGGAAAGTTTTTTGATCATTTAAAGAACATTTTTCTGACAATCAAGGGGTTGGAATTGGGGGTTAAATCACCAACAATGATTCCCGGGCGCGCCCACTGCTCCCCTCACCTCCCAGGGGGTGATCAAGGGTGATGGGTCAAATGCAGAGAATAATTCCGCCACACCTATTGTGTGTGTGACAATCATTGGTACTTTAACTTTAACTTTATTGTGCAATGCAGATGGTTCTTGGGTTATGAACAAGTTCCGTTCCTAGACAGTGACATAAATGAACTAAGTCACTCACACTATACACATAACACATAAAAAACATTTAAAATACACACATTAAATTAAACAATAATAAACAGAGAACAACTACCGTCATAAAATCATTTTTTTCTCCTCGAAACTCGACAGTGCACCTTTTTAACCCGGTGCGCTTAATGTACGGAATAATTCTGGTTTTGCTTACCGACCTCGAAGCAAGTTTATTTGGTACATGGTGTAATGATAAGTGTGACCAGTAGATGGCAGTGAAACATAAGAGATACGTGTAGACTGCACTATGAAGGCAATATGTCTCAAGTAAACAACACCATGTTCCATTGAAAATATAGAACATTACACACAACACACAAAGACATGTTTCAAAAGGCCAATTTATTTTGGGCCAGAACAAATTGGCAAAACTATTTCAAATAGCTGCTACATAACATACATTAGTAACAAACCGCATTATAACAACATGTCACAACATAGCTGTAAACCTGGCTTCACTCAAGAAAGGCACACATGACATGATTATATGTCATGTGACTATTATACAGCACACATACTGCTATACACACGCCTAACCAGGCGTTTTTTTCTCTTAAGGAATTGTGAAATAAAATCATGTCTTCAGGAGATCAACATGTCGTTCAAAAATCTATTAAAATGTTTTAGTACGACTTTGGTAAGCTATGAAACCGCACCGCTTGCTGGATTGTACTGTGCTTCAACATATGAGCATTATTATGGTGTGTGTATAAGGTAAGACATATTATCTGGAGTTTTGTTTCGCAATACTATGCAAAAGCAACTTTTCTTACTTTCTGGTATCTGCATAAATCCTGAAAAATTGCGCGCGTCCGCCTTTGTAGTCCGTGCCGACACCGTAGTCGATAAGCTTCTTCTTGCTCTCTATCTTCTTGTTATGTGACATTCATCCTCCACTGTTGCCATTTCTAATATAAAGTAGTGTACATTTCTTACTTATATCTGTCAGTAAACTCGCCATGAAAGCGCTAAAACATACAGGTGTAGTGAGTTTACCTAATTCACCCAAGTTAGTTATTAGAGAGTTCTGGTAGGACATTTTTTCATGGGACACATTTCCGGTGTTGTTGTTGTTTCCGGATGAGGAAATGCTGCTCCGTTATTGATTGAAGTAAAGTCTGAATGTCATTAAAACAGTTAGCGCCATCTTTTGACACTTCTTCCTGTTATGTTTACAGGAGGGAGTTGTGACGGCACAAAACCACAAGGGGGTCCTTGCACGCTACACCGCTACAACAAAGTAAAAATTCTGATTTATTAAAGCAGAGGTGTCAAAGTCGTTTTCACTGGGGGCCACATCGCAGTGATGTTTGGCCCCAGAGGGCCGTTTATAATAGTGAATACTATTATTACACACTGTTTTTATGCATTTTATTAGTAGATTTTGTTTAAACTCAAATGTAAAAAAAATATGGTAAGTTGCAATAATTTAAACTCAAAATTTAGTGTGTATTACTGTTAATGGAAAAACAGTAATGCTGTTTTTATGGTAAAAAAAATTGCCAGAATTTTACTGTAAAATGTACATTTGTTTTTTTACTATAAATAAAAAAAAGTGAAATTTTAAAGTCAAATTTTGCACCTGAGCTGCCAGTTTTGTTTTGGTTTTTAGATTTGTCGGTGTATTACTGTAAATGCCAAAACGGCACCACGGTTTATTACAGTAAAATAAAGTACTGTGTTTTTCATTTGGGGAAAAATGCTGTAAAAACCACAGTCAATTTCACAATTTTACCATGAAATCTATTGGTACGTTTTTACATTGCACAATTTGTTGGATAACTTGCTTTGAAATCATTATCATTAGTAGTATTTATTTCTATTTAAAAAAGGATTTGAATGTTCCACTTGTCCAGTGTGTACCCCGCCTTCCGCCCGAATGCAGCTGAGATAGGCTCCAGCGACCCCCGCGACCCCGAAAGGGACAAGCGGTAGAAAATGGATGGATGGATGTTTGACAATATATTTTTGCATTATTAGACAATATTTAAGTTGACATAAATTGCGATCACATGGAGTACATATTTATTTTTTCTCCCAAAATAGAAAGAAATAATACATTTAGTAAGAAAAGTTACAGTACTTTATTGATACATATTATTTCCAGGCTTTCGAGGGCCAAATAAAATTGAAGTGGCGGGCCACATCTGGCCCCCGGGCCTTGTGTTTGATACCTGCACTGCGAAAACTGAAATATAGGTAAAATGAAATATCTCAAATAAAGGTGATATTTGCTTATTTTCTGTCTGATAAGATAATTCTTCTCACTAAGCAGATTTTATGTTAGTCTTTTACTTGTTTTAAGTGTTATTATTATTGTTGCTGAGATTTTATGACCTACATTGAGTAAAACATGCTTGAAACTAGAATATCAACTGTTGCAAAGCTGTGTCATCAACACTCACAAGTATAAAACTACTTTTCTAAAGTAATCATTTCATACATCAAGCATGAAAAAAAAAATCATGATGCCGAGCGCATATCATTATGTTATGATAATGGCACCAGCATTTACTTATTCAAGAATATTTTTCAACATATTAAGCAACAAGTTCTAATTTTTTTTTCCTACCAAGAAAAGTGCACTTGTTATTAGTGAGAATATACTTATTTTAAAGGCCTATTGAAATTATTATTTTTTATTTAAACGGGGATAGCAGATCCATTCTATGTGTCATACTTGATCATTTCGCGATATTGCCATATTTTTGCTGAAAGGATTTAGTAGAGAACATCGACGATAAAGTTCGCAACTTTTGGTCGCTGATAAAAAAAAGCCTTGCCTGTACCGGAAGTAGCGTGACGTCACAGGTTGAAAGGCTCCTCACATTTCCCCATTGTTTACACCAGCAGCGAGAACGATTCGGACTGAGAAAGCGACGATTACCCCATTAATTTGAGCCAGGATGAAAGATTCGTGGATGAGGAACGAGAGAGTGAAGGACTAGAGTGCAGTGCAGGACGCATCTTTTTCCGCTCTGACCGTAACTTAGGTACAAGCTGGCTCATTGGATTCCACACTCTCTCCTTTTTCTATTGTGGATCACGGATTGGTATTTCAAACCACCTCGGATACTATATCCTCTTGAAAATGAGAGTCGAGAACGCGAAATGGACATTCACAGTGACTTTTATCTCCACGACAATACATCGGCGAAACACTTTAGCTACGGAGCTACCGTGATAGCATCGGGCTTAACTGCATATAGAAACAAAATAAATAAACCCCTGACTGGAAGGATGGACAGAAAATCAACAATACTATTAAACCATGGACATGTAAATACACGGTTAATAATTCTCAGCCTGGCAAAACTTAACAATGCTGTTGCTAACGACGCATTGAAGCTAACTTAGCAACGGGACCTCACAGAGCTATGCTAAAAACATTAGCTATCCACCTACGCCAGCCAGCCCTCATCTGCTCATCAACACCCGTGCTCACCTGCGTTCCAGCGATCGACGGAGCGACGAAGGACTTCACCACGATCATCCGTGCGGTCGGCGGCTAGTTACTTGTTTTGGAAAGTCTTGACAAGCCGAATTTTCTCGTTATATTGGCGGATAATTGTGCTTGGTTCAAATAAAAAACCCTAATTTTCTGTATATTTTTGGACACTGATTTTTGCAGTGTGCACGGGATTCTGCAGGGGCAATTGTGGAAACTTTCAGGAACTCGATGTTAGGAGAAATGCAAGCTTGAAGGGAATCCGAAGTTATGATTTTCCTTTAAAGAGGAATTCATCTTCCCCAGCATGAGTTTAGCCTCAAGTGGAGTAGTTGGAGGTTCTCAAAAGCAGAGCACATGAGATGCTTTCTGTACTGGAAAGTCAATCTATTCTCTTTGTTCTTACCTATCAGTGGTCACCAGCTTTGGGTAGTGACTGAAATGATGTGATTATAGATTTAAAAGAACATTTCACTGTGATTGAGGAGTTTCTCTGAAGTAGGAACAAGTTCAGTTGATCTTATCTTATATTATCAGCATTTCAACTGAGTTTCCTCTGCATGCTGTGATGAGCACTCGTGCAAAGCATGAGGAGCCACTTGTGGTGCGTTGTCTTCTCGTCTTTCCGAGTATTTCTATGATGTGCTGTTGATTATTATCACCGATAACTGGCAGTCGAAGAGATCACAAGAATGATGTGACTCGACTCGACTACATTGCACTTATGCATGCATGTGCTCATGCATTAAACGACTTGCTCGTGCTGGAGAAGTGTGCTCGGGCCCGAACGCTAGTCGGAGGAAACAAACATCTGGTGCCGAGTGCTCCGAAGTGCACACTGCAAAAAGTCGGTGTTCAAAAACAAGAAAAAAAATACAAAAAATGAGGGGTGTTTTATTTGGACTAAGTAAAATTATCTGCCAATAGAACAAGAAAAATTGGCTTGTCAAGACTTTCCAAAACAAGTAAAATTAGCTAACTTCAATGAACCCAATAATGCCTTAAAATAAGTATATTCTCACTAATAACAAGTGCACTTTTCTTGGTAGAAAAAAAAAAAGAGACCTTTTTGCTCAATATGTTGAAAAATATTCTTAAATGAAGTAAATGCTAGTGCCATTATCTTGACATTGTCATGTCTGTGATTATGTTTTGTTTTAGTCATGTTCGGATTTGGTTTTGGACTTTTTGTGCACTTTTATTTGTCACCATAGCAACCATTAGTTTCACCTGGTTCACATTGTCATGTCACGCACCTGTTTTCACTGATCACGTCACTATTTAAATCTGTCTGTTTCTGTTGTTCGTCCTGGCGTCCTCGCACTTTTTCATCTTTGTTGTTGTTGATGTTGTTTTTGTCCAATTTGATTTCATTGTTTTGATTTTGTACGGTGTCCTTGAGTGCCCAGAAAGGCGCCTTATAAATAAAATGTATTATTATTATTATAACCATGACAAGAATTAAGGTTTTAGAATGGCCTTCCCAAAGTCCTGACTCAAACGTGTGGACAATGCTGAAGAAACAAGTCCATGTCAGAAAACCAACACATTTTAGCTGAACCGCACCAATTTTCACAAAAGGAGTGGTCAAAAATTCCACCAGAAGCTTGTGGATGGCTACCAAAAGCAATACTTGATACCGCCGATACCGGGAGGTGGGGGGTGGGGTGGGGGGCATGGTTGGGGGTGGGGCGGGGGCGTGGTTAAGAGGGGAATATATTTAAACTAGAATTCACCAACTCAAGTATTTAATATATATATATATATATATATATATATATATATATATATATATATATATATATATATATATATATATATATATATATATATATATATATACTACCGTTCAAAAGTTTGGGGTCACCCAAACAATTTTGTGGAATATCCTTCATTTCTAAGAACAAGAATAGACTGTCGAGTTTCAGATGAAAGTTCTCTTTTTCTGGCCATTTTGAGCGTTTAATTGACCCCACAAATGTGATGCTCCAGAAACTCAATCTGCTCAAAGGAAGGTCAGTTTTGTAGCTTTTGTAACCAGCTAAACTGTTTTCAGTTTCACTAGAACACTAGTCGGAGGAAACAAACATCTGGTGTCAAGTGCTCCGAAGTGCACACTGCAAAAAGTCAGTGTTCAAAAACAAGAAAAAAAAAAAAAAATAGGGGTATTTTATTTGGACTAAGCAAAATTATCTGCCAATAGAACAAGAAAATTTGGCTTGTCAAGACTTTCCAAAACAAGTAAAATTAGCTAACTTCAATTGACCCAATAATGCCTTAAAATAAGTATATTCTCACTAATAACAAGTGCACTTTTCTTGGTAGAAAAAAAAAAAGAGACCTTTTTGCTCAATATGTTGAAAAATATTCTTAAATGAAGTAAATGCTAGTGCCATTATCTTGACATAATGATATGCACTCGGCATTACATTTCTTGAAACCAGCAAACTTATACTAAAAACTAATTTATTGTTCTTAATGGAAAGGCAACAAGGCAAGCGCTTGTTACTCTCGGGGTCTCCTAGCCGCTCAGGCAAATCATATGGTCTAAAAATGCATTTTTCCATGGATAACATGACATCATCGCGCCAAGTGCGTGCTCTTTCAGTCAATTAGTGCGCATATATACAGCCCGGCCCCCGGCCAAACATTTTTAATTGTCATTTTGAAGAATTTATCTGAATGTGCATGAACTATTTCTGTTCAAAATTGTTAGAAATGTTTAAATATTAACTGTCAGTTTACTGTACTGTGCCAACTGCACTACTATATGAGTACGTGTTTTCTATTGTTTCATTGAAAATAAAACAGCAAAGTACATTTGGCTGTCATCCGTTTTAATTATGAGACACAATTGTGTCAAAGTCATGATTTTTTTTTTTTCATGCTTGAAATAAGAAATGATGACTTTAAAAAAGTAGTTTTATACTTGTGAGTGTTGATGACACAGCTTTGCAACAGTTGATATTCTAGTTTCAAGCATGTTTTACTCAATATAGCTCATCAAATCTCAGCAACAAGCTGTAATATCTTACTGAGATCATTTAGGACTGTTGAGGTCTTGCTCCTCCGGGTTCTCTGGACCACCAATGAAGGACATGACAGCCGTGTTCATCTTTGCGAACAATGATTTATTTTGCAATAAGTTGTGCTTTTCAGCCATGTTCAAGTTTCTCTCGCTCGTTCATCCACCATCAACAACCTCCTCTCCTTCCCGACTGCTGCCTTCAACAGAGCGACAGCTGATCAGACAAACACTCACAGCTGTGTCATCTACGCACCTGTCACTAATCTTAAAGCCGATCCTGACACACCCCGCTTCGCTGCAGGTCCGCAGGCCACGCCCCCCCCCCACAAGGACCAAAACACTCTAACATAAAATCTGCTTAGTGAGAAGAATTATCTTATCAGACAGAAAATAAGCAAATTTCACCCTTATTTGAGATATTTCATCTTACTTAGATTTGAGTTTTTGCAGTGTATTACAGTGGACATGTTCATTAGCACAAAAGTTACACTAATAATGCGGGAATACAATTCCATGCTTACTACTTTTGCCAGAAGTAAAGAGTTTTGCACTTCTTATATGGGGATGGAGATTAAAGGAGCTTAAAAAAAAGTAGTTTTCTACTTGTGAGTGTTGATGACACAGCTTTGCAACAGTTGATATTCTAGTTTCAAGCATGTTTTACTCAATATAGCTCATCAAATCTCAGCAACAAGCTGTAATATCTTACTGAGATCATTTAGGACCAAAAACCCTTAAAACAAGTAAAACACTCTAACATAAAATCTGCTTAGTGAGAAGAATTATCTTATCAGACAGAAAATAAGCAAATATCACCCTTATTTGAGATATTTAATTTCAGTTTTTGCAGTGCAGCATTAAACATGCTTCATTTTTCTTGGACATCATTGAGTATTCTTTCTGTAACTGAAAAAACGATTTGATTTGCAAGTTGTGAGTGCTTAGTAGTTTGTACTATAAGTGTGACAATATGATGAACTATCACAACATTTAGGGGTTGGTACCTACTTCGGTACTTTTTATATATAAAGCATGTAAAGCAACTTTTAAGTTGCTTTACATGTTAAAAACCCATCATTCATTTACACCTGGTGGTGGTAAGCTACTTTTGTAGCCACAGCTGCCCTGGGGTAGACTGACGGAATATATATATATATATATATATATATATATATATATATATATATATATATATATATATATATATATATATATATATATATATATATATATATATATATATATACATATATATGGCTACAAAAAGAGCTTACCACCACCAGGTGTAAATGAATGATGGGTTTTTAACATGTAAAGCAACTTTGGGTACTTAGAAAAGCGCTATATAAATCCCAGGTATTATTATTATATGTATATATATATATATATATATATATATATATATATATATATATATATATATATATATATTATATATATATATATATATATATATATATATATATATATATATATATATATATATATATATATATATATGTATATTTTATTATACATATAAATAAAAGAAATACTTGAATTTCAGTGTCCTGGAGGCTATCCAGTAGATGGCAGTATTGTCCTGTTTAAGAGTGTCACAGCATTGCTGTTTACGGCAGACAAACTGCTTTACGGTAGACTAAACGTGACTGCTGTTGTTGTGTGTTGTTACCGCGCTGGGAGGACGTTAATGAAACTGCCTAACAATAAACCCACATAATAAACCAAGAACTCGCCCTCGATCATTCTACTGTTATGACGTCATTGGGCAGGCAAGCTGTTTATATTGTGGGAAAGCGGACGTGAGAACAGGCTGTCTCCACTCAGGTCCGCATTGAGCTGGAGGGGGCGTGGCCTCCAGCTCCGGCTGAATACCGGGAGTTTGTCGGGAGAACATTTCTGCCGGGAGGTTATCGGGAGAGGCGCTGAATACCGGGAGTCTCCGGTAAAAACGGAAAGGTTGGCAAGTATGCCAAAAGCGCCTTTTTGCAGTGAAACTTGCCAAGGGACATGTAAGCAAATATTAACATTGCTGTATGTATACTTTTGACTTGGTCACATTTTGAGTAGACCCATAATAAATTAATAAAAGAAGCAAACTTCATTAAATGTTTTTTGTGCACAAGTATGTGCTCCAATCACTCTATCACAAAAAAATAACAGTTGTAGAAATTATTGGAAACTCAAGACAGTCATGACATTATGTCTCTACAAGTGCATGTAAACTTTTGACCACGACTGTATATTCATATTTAATCCAGTCATCAAAATGACACCTTAAGTATCCACTACACCGGTACAACAAATCATACAGTTCATTTCATGGCTGTCAAGTATGTTCATTACTGGCCAATAAAACAATAGTTAAGTGCCTGTTTGTGGCAATGATTTAGTACCAATATCAAGATTTCTTCGTCATCTAATTGACCCATAATTAACATCACTCTGCTTTTTTTCCAGACAATTTGGACCGTGGTCTGTTTCTGCTCCTATTTTCTACCGGGACGTCTTGGTTCAGTGCATTTCGGTGATATCTGATATGGCAAGAAAAACTAAATAAATAAATTGTACTACAAACAACTACAGTAGTTTTTATGACAACAATTTACAACATTTACCTTGGAAAGCAAATTTGTACGGTATCTCCTGCAAGCTACTTCAATCAATCAATCAATCAATCAATGTTTATTTATATAGCCCTAAATCACAAGTGTCTCAAAGGACATCCTCTGTTCGGAGCCCACACAAGGGCAAGGAAAAACTCACAACCCAGGGGGATGTCAATGTGAATGACTATGAGAAACCTTGGAGAGGACCGCAGATGTGGGTAACCCCCCCCCCCCCCCTGTGTTACATCGCAATTGAAAAAATCCCGAGGCTCACCACTAGCAGAAAACATAAAAAAATGAAACTCAGCAGCCGATATTGACAGTAAAAAGTTGTTCTCGCAATTGTTGGATATAAATTGAAACTATAACCAAGCATGCATCACTATAGCTCTTGTCTCAAAGTAGGTGTGCTGTCACCACCTGTCACATCACCCCCTGACTTATTTTAGAGTTTTTTGTGTTTTCCTGTGTGTAGTGTTTTAGTTCTTGTCTTGCGCTCCTATTTTGTTGTGATTGTCATGTCGTGTACGGATGCACTTTGTGGACGCCGTCTGCTGCTCCACACGCTGCACTGCAAAAACTGAAATCTAAGTAAGATGAAATATCTCAAATAAGGGTGATATTTGCTTATTTTCTGTCTGATAAGATCATTCTTCTCACTAAGCAGATTTTATATTAGAGTATTTTACTTGTTTTAAGTGTTTTGGTCCTAAATGATCTCAGTAAGATATTACAGCTTGTTGCTGAGAGTTGATGACCTATATCGAGTAAAACATGCTTGAAACTAGAATATCAAGTGTTGCAAAGCTGTGTCATCACACTCACAAGTATAAAGCTGTTTTATTTTCAATGAAACAATAGAAAATACTTACTCATTTAGTAGTACACTTGTCATTAGTGCGAATATACTTATTTTAAGGTATTTTTGGGTTCATTGAGGTTAGCTAATTTTACTTGTTTTGGAAAGTCTTGACAAGCCAAATGTTCTTGTTCTACTGGCAGATAATTTTGCTTAGTTCAAGTAAAATACCCCTCATTTTTGTATTTTTTTGTTCTTGTTTTTGAACACTGACTTTTTGCAGTGTGTAAGTCTTTGCTGTCGTCCAGCATTCTATTTTTTATTTACTTTGCAGCCAGTTCAGTTTTAGTTTTATTTTGCATAGCCATCCCTTCAATGCCTTTTCTTAGCGGCACTCGCCTTTTGTTTATTTTTGGTTTAAGCACTAGACACCTTTTTACCTGCACTCTGCCTCCCGCTGTCGTCTGCATATTGTGATCACGACAAACCATGTTCTCGACCTCTACAAAGCATTTAGCTACCTGCTGCCACCTACTGATATGGAAGAGTATTACACGGTTACTCTGCCGCACTCTAGACAGCACAGACACTCAACAACGGCACATTATTTCCGGTTTATAATTACTGGTTTGCAAAAAAACATTTTTAACCCATATAGGTGAAATTACATAATCTCCCACGGCACACCAGACAGTATCTCAAGGCACACTAGTGTGCCACGGCACAGTGGTTGGAAAACACTGGCGTAGTGGGTAGAGCAACCGTGCCAGAAACCTAAGGGTTTCAGGTTCGCTCCCCGCCTCTTACCATCCAGAAAAGAAAAAAAAAAACGCTGCCGTTGTGTCCTTGGTGCCACTCACACCGGTTAATTGAATGATGAATGATAGGTGGTGGCGCTATATAAATCCCAGGTTCTATTATTATTACTTGGAATCGGCACACCCGGACCCTGCCCCTTAATACATATGCAAATCATATCGAAGGTAGCCATGTACTTGAGTTCAGCATGGTTTGACCAATCACAACTGTTATATAATAATAATAATCATGTATTTATTACCACACAACTTTATGCTTAAGGGCCGTTGCTATAGTTATTATCTGTATTTTTCTATCTGTGCAAAGCTGGCAATCCAAAATATTGCCAGCCGTCTCGTATCAGTGTTGTGTCCAGACTCGGCCTGCTGACTGCCAAGGCCGAACACCGCCGTGACGCAGACAGAGCAGAGACAAGGCGATATCACCAGCGTCAACACATTTGCATTTTTATGTAATCATATATTGTGTCTAACTGGAGTCAGGGGCACCGAAAAGGGGGGGTAAAGGAGACGGATTCTAGGGGCCCATGATGGAGGGGGGCCCAGAGAGGCCCCTAATGATGATGAAATTATAATACTGAAAAAATAATGTCAACTGTGATGCTGTTCTTCTTTCAAAAATATGGTAATGATAGTCAAAAATACCATTAATATGCATAACTGTATGTAAAATAGCATCAACAAATGTTGCCGCTGTGTTGGGGGCCCTGTAAAGATTATTTTCATGGGGCCCAAAATCCCTAGCGGCGCCCCTGACTGGAGTTGTCGAGATTACCTCCTTCCCTCAGCGACAGCTTCAGTGATGTAACCAGGGACCTCCCAAATAAATAGAGGAAGCACGCGGGCTGGACTTTTAGAACGTAGTTTGGATCTGTGACTAGAATACAGCCCAAAACACGTGTCTCCTCATTGAGCCAAATTGAACTCTGTCTCTGCACGATTCCTTGCTTCTCGTCTGTTTAATAGATGGAGGTGCTTTATTCTCGTGTTTGGAACAAAGACCAAACAATTGTCAACCTGACATTTCCATGTCCCCGAGACCTGAACACAGGCGGAAATAAAATAGTCTTGTGGTTAGAGTGTTCGCCCTGAGATGGGTAGGTCATGAGTTCAAACCCCGGCCGAGTCATACCAAAGACTATAAAAATGGGACCCATTACCTCCCTGCTTGGTACTCAGCATCAAGGGTTGGAATTGGGGGTTGAATCACCAAAATGATTCCCGAGCGCTGCTGCTCACTGCTCACTGCTCCCCTCACCTCCCAGGGGGTGGATGGGTCAAATGCAGAGGGTAATTTCAGCTCGCCTAGTGTGTGTGTGTGACTATAAGTGATACTTTAACTTTAACTTTTAAGAAGACCAAAATCGGGAAGTTAGTGCTGCACCCCGTTTGGAAAGATAGTCTCTACAGTGATACGCACAACTTTAGAAGAGGTGGCTGACTCTGATTACCCCCAATAAAAATATAATTTGTGTAATTTACAACAAAATGTGTTCATGCAGTAGCCTGCTCACATAAAGTTGATTGTGAATAATAGGTTCCCTTTAAAATGACAAAGCTTACAGCTTCGACTTGTTATAACTCTCACCCCCAATTGCAACTGAATTCTCTTTCCATCCTTGTTTTATTTTCCATTATACATGATATTATAAATAATTTTATCGCATCATTTCATGCTCTCTTACTACTCTCTTATTATTTTCCCAAACCACTTGCAGAAGGCAAATCCCCTACCGTGAGTGTGGTTCCTCTCAAGGTTTCTTCCTGTTGAGATGTTTTTTCCTCCCCACGGTTGCCAAAGTGCTTGCTCACACTGGGATTGGTTGGGTTTTTTTTTCAAAAAATAGTCCAAGATCTGGTCTTATTTGAAAAGAGTCCAAAATAATTGTTGGTTTGATTCGGTATTATATAAACACAGTTGATGTCTTAGGATTCCTGCAAGTGCAAACTCTAATGGTGATCTCGTACAGTATACTTACTGTACACATGTCACATCTCTACTGGACACATAGTTAACAGTCATAACTGTCATCTTCCTGTAGTCTGAAAAATTCTGGAAAAGATTGTAGCTGAACAATTAACAGAACATTTAGAGTTTAACCAACTGCAGAAGTTTAGATTTAGACAACAAAAGAAGGCTTGAATTCTGTTAACTCAATAAACTCAAAATGTCAGCTACAGCTCGAATTGAAGTGAATTATATTTTATATAGCGCTTTTCTCTAGTGACTCAAAGCGTTTTTACATAGTGAAAACCAATATCTAAGTTCCATTTACACTGGGAGCAGCTGGGTAAAGTATCTTGCCCAAGGTCACAGCGGCAGTGACTAGGATGGCTTAAGCGGGGATCGAACCTGGGACTCTCGAGTTGCTGGCACGGCCACTCTACCGACCGAGCTATACCGCCCCGACTGATAAGTATTATTTCCAGGCGTTCGCAGGCCATATACAATGATCTGGCGGGCAAGAGTTGGCCCCCAGGAATTGGGTTTGACATTTGTGGTCTAAATAATCACTACTGTTTTCTGTATTAGCCAGCAGGTGTCCACCTGTGGTTATTGTCAAGACATAATTCTGTCAGTCTGCTTTTTTCTTAAAAGAGGAAAAACCTTATAACTGTCTACCCATTCATCCATCCATCCATCCATCCATCTTCTTCCGCTTATCCGAGGTCAGGTCGCAGGGGCAGACTTTCCTCTCCCCAGCCACTTCGTCCAGCTCTTCCCGGGGGATCCCGAGGCGTTCCCAGGCCAGCCGGGAGACAAAGTCTTCCCAACGTGTCCTGGTTCTTCCCCGTGGCCTCCTACCGGTCGGACGTGCCCTAAACACCTCCCTAGGGAAGCATTCGGGTGGCATCCTGACCAGATGCCCGGACCACCTCATCTGGCTCCTCTCGATGTGGAGGAGCAGCGGCTTTTCTTTGAGCTCCCCCCGGATGGCAGAGCTTCTCACCCTATCTCTAAGGGAGAACCCCGCCACCCGGCGGAGGAAACTCATTTTGGCCGCTTGTACCCGTGATCTTGTCCTTTCGGTCATAACCCAAAGCTCATGACCATAGGTGAGGATGGGAACGTAGATCGACCTGTAAATTGAGAGCTTTGCCTTCCGGCTCAGCTCCGTCTTCACCACAACGGATCGATACAGCGTCCGCATTACTGAAGACGCCGCACCAATCTGCCAGTCGATCTCTCGATCCACTCTTCCCTCACTCGTGAACAAGACTCAGAGGTACTTGAAATTCTCCACTTGGGGCAGGGTCTCCTCCCCAACCCGGAGATGGCACTCCACCCTTTTGCGGGCGAGAACCATGGACTCGGACTTGGAGGTGCTGATTCTCATCCCAGTCGCTTCACACTCGGCTGCGAACCGATCCAGTGAGAGCTGAAGATCCTGGCCGGATGAAGCCATCAGGACCACATCATCTGCAAAAAGTAGACACCTAATCCCACAGCCACCAAATCGGATCCCCTCAACGCCTTGACTGCGCCTAGAAATTCTGTCCATAAAAGTTATGAACAGAATCGGTGACAAAGGGCAGCCTTGGCGGAGTCCAACCCTCACTGGAAACGTGTCCGACTTACTGCCGGCAATGTGGACCAATCTCTGACACTGATCATACAGGGAGCGGACGGCCACAATCAGACAGTCCGATACCCCATACTCTCTGAGCACTCCCCACAGGACTTCCCGAGGGACACGGTCGAATTCCTTCTCCAAGTCCACAAAGCACATGTAGACTGTTTGGGCAAACTCCCATGTACCCTCAAGGACCCTGCCGAGAAGATAGACCAGGACGAAAACCACACTGTTCCTCCTGAATCCGAGGTTCGACTATCCGAACTTATGTACGTTTGAATCTTTCATTGTTGTAAAGTTGTTACATACCTCGTGTTCTTTCCTTCCCCTCTTTTTATTGTAATTACTTACTTTATTATTTTCATCATCTTAATAGCCTCCTGTGGGTGAGTGTTGCAAATCAGCATGTTCTAAAACACTCACAAATCTAGTTTGTCCAATGTAATTGGGATGTCCACACCAAATAAACAATACATTAAAAACAAGGCTCAATTTGAAGAAGTAATACAAATAAAAATACAAACCCCGTTTCTATATGAGTTGGGAAATTGTGTTAGATGTAAATATAAACGGAATACAATGATTTGCAAATCATTTTCAACCCATATTCAGTTGAATATGCAACAAAGATAACATTTGATGTTCAAACTGATTTTTTTTTTTGCAAATAATCATCAACTTTAGAATTTGATGCCAGCAACACGTGACAAAGAAGTTGGGAAAGGTGGCAATAAATACTGATAAAGTTGAGGAATGCTCATCAAACACTTATTTGGAACATCCCACAGGTGTGCGGGCTAATTGGGAACAGGTGGGTGCCATAATTGGGTATAAAAACAGCTTCCCAAAATATGCTCAGTCTTTCACAAGAAAGGATGGGGCGAGGTACACCCCTTTGTCCACAACTGCGTGAGCAAATAGTCAAACAGTTTGAGAACAACATTTCTCAAAGTGCAATTGCAAGAAATTGAGGGATTTCAACATCTACGGTCCATAATATCATCAAAAGGTTCAGAGAATCTGGAGAAATCACTGCACGTCAGCAGCATGGCCGGAAACCAACATTGAATGACCGTGACCTTCGATCCCTGTATCAAAAACCGACATCAATCTCTAAAGGATATCACCACATGGGTTCAGGAACACTTCAGAAAACCACTGTCACTAAATACAGTTTGTCGCTTCATCTGTAAGTGCAAGTTAAAGCTCTACTATGCAAAGCGAAAGCCATTTATCAACAACACCCAGAAACACCGCCGGCTTCTCTGGGCCCGAGATCATCTAAGATGGACTCAT
This sequence comes from Entelurus aequoreus, assembly GCF_033978785.1. Classification (NCBI taxonomy): domain Eukaryota; kingdom Metazoa; phylum Chordata; class Actinopteri; order Syngnathiformes; family Syngnathidae; genus Entelurus; species Entelurus aequoreus. The sequence goes on from NC_084736.1 coordinate 79,815,480, forward strand.
GGAAAGTGGAAAAGTGTTCTGTGGTCTGACGAGTCCACATTTCAAATTGTTATTGGAAATATTCGACATCGTGTCATCCGGACCAAAGGGGAAGTGAACATCCAGACTGTTATCGACGCAAAGTTCAAAAGCCAGCATCTGTGATGGTATGGGGGTGCATTAGTGTCCAAGGCATGGGTAACTTACACATGTGTGAAGGCACCATTAATGCTGAAAGGTACATACAGGTTTTGGAACAACATATGTTGCCATCTAAGCGCCGTCTTTTTCATGGACGCCCCTGCTTATTTCAGCAAGACAATGCCAAGCCACATTCAGCACATGTTACAACAGCGTGGCTTCGTACAAAAAGAGTGCGGGTACATTCCTGGCCCGCCTGCAGTCCAGACCTGTCTCCCATCAAAAATGTGTGGCGCATTATGTAGTGTAAAATACGACAGCGGAGACCCCCGGACTGTTGAACAACTGAAGCTCTACATAAAACAAGAATGGGAAAGAATTCCACTTTCAAAGCTTCAACAATTAGTTTTCTCAGTTCCCAATCATTTATTGAGTGTTGTTAAAAGGAAAGGCCATGTAACACAGTAGTGAACATGCCCTTTCCCAACTACTTTGGCACGTGTTGCAGCCATGAAATTCTAAGTGAATTATTATTTGCAAAAAAACAATAAAGTTTATGACAGACCTTTGAGACACTTGTGATTTAGGGCATAAAACATTGATTGATTGATTGATTGATTGATTGATTGATGAGTTTGTGTCAGGACTTGGTTCTTGGGTCTTGTTTCCCCAGAAGGCAACGGAAAGTTGGCGCGGGCCAGACGTGAATTTATATACATTATTTATTTTAACACTAATAAACTACAAAAAAAGGAAGCAAACAAAAGGCGCGCACAAAGGCGGAAATACAAAACTTGGGTATAAACACAAAACTTGCACAAAGGCAGAAACTATGAACAATAAAACAAAAACAGAAACTGTGGCATTAATAAACAAAAACTTACTTGGCAAAGAACTGTGAACATGACATGAAGTAGAGGGATGAAATAGTGTGAGGTCGCCAGGATGAACAACAGAAACAGACAGATTTAAATAGTGACATGATCAGTGAAAACAGGTGCGTGACTCAAAACGTGAAACAGGTGCGTGACAGGACAGGTGAAAACTAATGAGTTGCTATGGAAACAAACAAACAAGGAAGTGCAACCAGGAACTAAAAAGAGTCCAAAAAAAAACAAACACATGGCCAAAACAAAAACATGAACAGACATGACAGAACCCCCCCCTTACGGACAGATCCCAGATGTCCAAAAAACAAAAAACAGGATCAAGAGTCATGGGAGGGCGGGAGGGGGACATGGCGGTGGGTCGCCAGGCCAAGTGGCCCCGAATCCACCGAGGCATAGTCATGTGGCGGCGGCGAGTGGAACGCCGCCGCCACAGGCGAGGTGGGCAACCCGGGAAGGGCCACATACGTGGCCGACGATGAGGTGGGCGCACTTGGCGTGGCGGACGACCAGGTAGTGGCCACAACCGTGGCATTAATAAACAAAAACTTACTTGGCAAAGAACTGTGAACATGACATGAAGTAGAGGGATGAAATAGTGTGAGGTCGCCAGGACGAACAACAGAAACAGACAGATTTAAATAGTGACATGATCAGTGAAAACAGGTGCGTGACTCAAAACGTGAAACAGGTGCGTGACAGGACAGGTGAAAACTAATGAGTTGCTATGGAAACAAACAAACAAGGAAGTGCAACCAGGAACTAAAAAGAGTCCAAAAAAACAAACACATGGCCAAAACAAAAACATTAACAGACTTGACAGAACCCCTCCCTTACGGACAGATCCCAGATGTCCAAAAAACAAAAAACAGGATCAAGAGTCATGGGAGGGCGGGAGGGGGACATGGCGGTGGGTCGCCAGGCCAAGTGGCCCCGAATCCACCGAGGCATAGTCATGTGGCGGCGGCGAGTGGAACGCCGCCGCCACAGGCGAGGTGGGCGACCTGGGAAGGGCCACATACGTGGCCGACAATGAGGTGGGCGCACTTGGCGTGGCGGACGACCAGGTAGTGGCCACAACCGTGGCATTAATAAACAAAAACTTACTTGGCAAAGAACTGTGAACATGACATGAAGTAGAGGGATGAAATAGTGTGAGGTCGCCAGGACGAACAACAGAAACAGACAGATTTAAATAGTGACATGATCAGTGAAAACAGGTGCGTGACTCAAAACGTGAAACAGGTGCGTGACAGGACAGGTGAAAACTAATGAGTTGCTATGGAAACAAACAAACAAGGAAATGCAACCAGGAACTAAAAAGAGTCCAAAAAAAACAAACACATGGCCAAAACAAAAACATGAACAGACATGACAGAACCCCCCCCCCCCCCCCCCCCCCCCTTACGGACTGATCCCACAGATGTCCAAAAAACAAAAAACAGGATCAAGAGTCATGGGAGGGCGGGAGGGGGACATGGCGGTGGGTCGCCAGGCCAAGTGGCCCCGAATCCACCGAGGCATAGTCATGTGGCGGCGGCGAGTGGAACGCCGCCGCCACAGGCGAGGTGGGCGACCCGGGAAGACAGGACAGGTGAAAACTAATGAGTTGCTATGGAAACAAACAAACAAGGAAATGCAACCAGGAACTAAAAAGAGTCCAAAAAAAGCAAACACATGGCCAAAAAAAAACCATGAACAGACATGACAGTTTGAACATCAAATATCTTGTCTTTGTAGTGCATTCAATTGAATATGGGTTGAAAAGGATTTGCAAATCATTGTATTCCGTTTATATTTACATCTAACACAATTTCCCAACTCATATGGAAACGGGGTTTGGACAAGAGTAACATAAGCATCCATGACACAGTGTTGAAATTCTAGCTGGGGGTTGGAGTGGTTTACAGAAATAGGTTGGGCGAAGGGATTAGATTAGAGGTCTATTGTGGAAAGTAATAGCATGTCAGAATGCTGAGCGGGAAACGCCTAATGGTCCACACGTGAATATTTTATGTCTTATTACTGCCCCTTTCTGTTTTCTGCCAAGAATAAGTTTGAAAAGAAGCTGCATATTTTATGGCAATAAGAGTTATTGTATTAACAAGCAGCGCTCCAGAGGAGTGTGCTGGGGGAGTTAGCCAGATTTATGGAGGCTTGCCGCATTAGTCATCTAAACTGTGCAAATAATGAGCACCGACTATTCCTAAGGTAGTATTGTTGTCCAAGGACATAAAACAATACTGCAGTCATGTTCACTAGAAAATCTACCGGAGCTGTCTATTCATGACTGCAGCCAGCTTATGACAGCATTTTTAGATTTGAGAAAAGTAATGTGAGAGCACAAAAGCATCCACTGCCAATAAATTCTTAAGACGTCTTCAAGTTGTGCAGTGAATAGGAGCAGGTTTTAAGAACTGCCTAAAACGGATGCATTGTACATTTAAGTCCCATCTTAAAACTCATTTGTATACTCTAGCCTTTAAATAGACCCCCTTTTTAGCCCAGTTGATCTGCCGTTTCTTTTCTTTTCTGCTCTGCCCCCTCTCCATTGTGGGGAGGGGGGGGGGGGGTGCACAGGTCCGGTGGCCATGGATGAAGTGCTGGCTGTCCAGAGTCGGGACCTGGGGTGGACCGCTCACCTGTGCATCGGTTGGGGACATCTCTGCACTGCTGACCTGTCTCCGCTCGGGATGGTCTCCTGCTGGCCCCACTATGGACTGGACTCTCACTATTATGTTGGATCCACTATGGACTGGACTCTCTCACTATTATGTTGGATCCACTATGGACTGGACTCTCTCACTATTATGTTGGATCCACTATGGACTGGACTCTCACTATTATGTTAGATCCACTATGGACTGGACTCTCTCACTATTATGTTAGATCCACTATGGACTGGACTCTCACACTATTATGTTATATCCACTATGGACTGGACTCTCACTATTATGTTAGGTCCACTATGGACTGAGCTCTAACTATTATGTTAGATCCACTATGGACTAGGCTTTCGCACTATTATGTTAGATCCACTATGGACTGGACTCTCAATATTATGTTAGATCCACCATGGACTGGACTCTCACTATTATGTTAGATCCACTATGGACTGGACTTTCACTATCATGTTAGATCCACTATGGACTGGACTCTCACTATTATGTTAGATCCACTATGGACTGGACTCTCACTATTATGTTAGATCCACTTTGGACTGGACTCCCACTATTATGTTAGATCCACTATGGACTGGACTCTCACTATTATGTTAGATCCACTATGGACTAGACTCTCACTATTATGTTAGATCTACTATGGACTGGACTCTCACTATTATGTTAGATCCACTATGGACTGGACTCTCACTATTATGTTAGATCCACTATGGACTGGACTCTCACTATTATGTTAGATCCACTATGGACTGGACTCTCACACTATTATGTTAGATCCACTATGGACTGGACTCTCACACTGTTATGTTAGATCCACTATGGACTGGACTCTCACTATTATGTTAGATCCACTATGGACTGGAGTCTCTCACTATTATGTTAGATCCACTATGGACTGGACTCTCACTATTATGTTAGATCCACTATGGACTGGACTCTTACTATTATGTTAGATCCACTATGGACTGGACTCTCACTATTATGTTAGATCCACTATGGACTGGACTCTCACTATTATGTTAGATCCACTATGGACTGGACTCTTACTATTATGTTAGATCCACTATGGACTGGACTCTCACTATTATGTTAGATCCACTATGGACTGGACTCTCACTATTATGTTAGATCCACTGTGGACTGGACTCTCACTATTATGTTAGACCCACTAAGGACTGGACTCCCACTATTATGTTAGATCCACTATGGACTGGACTTTCACACTATTATGTTAGATCCACTATGGACTGGACTCTCACTATTATGTTAGATCCACTATGGACTGGAATCTCACTATTATGTTAGATCCACTATGGACTGGACTTTCACAATATTATGCTAGACCCACTCGACGTCCATTGCACCTAGAGGGGTGTGGATCACCCACATATGCGGTCCTCTCCAAGGTTTTTCATTGTCATCCCACTGGGTTGAGTTTTTCCTTG